>NC_085036.1:10626359-10828464 GCF_963692335.1 Osmerus eperlanus
TCTCTCGTTCTCTTTGGTTCATCAGGAGTGAGAGAGATTCTTCTTGCAGCTTTCAAATTCAGTTCAAAATATCTTAAGCTAGTCTTGATTGCATATTGTTCTTTTACTCTTTTGTCGCATATTTCTCTCTGGACAAAGTCTGATGGTAATTTCTTCAACGCATCTAAATTATGCTCATCAGTTTCACCGTAGACGTGGTAAAGATCGGAGACGACTAGGATCACACTCAGTTTGTCTCTAAAAAAGAGAGAAAACATTTGTTGGTTTACACCATGTTATACATTTTGAACAAATTGGTATGTTCTCCCAGCACCGGCTTTACCTGTGACCACTATGAAAATATATAAAGCCACGCCCAGAAGGATCGCGATGCAGCTAAGCGTTAGAGAGAGACGCCCAAACTTTCTTGCACTCTCAACATCCCCAGTCTGAAGAACAGATCGAGACTAAAGAGAAAGATTATGAGAAAGCGAGAAACACAGTTACACACAAGATGATGGACGACACAGTATTAGTACGGGCAGAAAGATGAAAGGTTATTTACACACGTCGGTCTCACCACACACAAACACGCACATTAACTGTTATGTCTTAGATGATGAACTTACCACATGCGCATACCACAGTGCAAGCATGTTCACCGGGATGGAAAGGCAAAAGCATGATATAATTGCCAGCCAGAGGTAGCTCGGTGGTTCTGCATCTGGTGGCACCGGAGAGGGCGCTGGGCCTAAGCTGAGACGGGTGGGTGAAACGGGTGGGGCCCCAAGATTTCCCACGGATCCCGACTTAAACGGAGACATGTGTCCGGTTAGGTCCGCGTCAAGAGAACGGACACTGCCTTTCATGTTGAGGGACAAGGAGTCGGACCGTTTGAGATTGCTTTGCCCGCTTGGTTCGTTCTTCATAGTGCTCAAAAGTTTTTCCGTATCTTGGAAGTCTGTGGGATGCGAAACTTCCCTCTCGCCAAGAGCGCTTTTTCCAAACGTCGCATCGGTGTTAATAGCCATAACAATTTATTGGAGCTGGTGTTCCACGTCGAGTTCCACGCCAAATATTTGGATTGTTTCGATTGTCCAAAGTAGATTTATTTGTGTTAAAAGAGTAGGCTATCAATATCAGTTAGGGTTAGTCGCATTTAGGTGTCCTCACGTTTGAGTGGTCATCAAAATCAAACAAAATAGCTGGAAACTAAACAATTGCATTGAACCAGATACCAATGTCTCCTTTTAGCTTTCAATGCCGAATCAATACAGTGCACGCCCTCTCTTCCCAACGGAACCACCTACTGTACGGTTGGAACTGAATATCTAAGCAGCATCCCAGTTAACACGGTCTCACATCACGAGGCGTGTAACAGCGTTGAAAATAGAAGAAACGAAAACAAAAAAAATACTGTCTCGCGGTGAACGCATTCCGTTACTTATAGTGACATCAGATAGAGAGGAGAGCTGGAGCAGTGAACGTTTCTGACGTGTTTGAGTAGGCCTAATGTGTGTGCAGAGAAAGAGAGGATGGGATGGAGAGAGAGAGTGCGCACAAGTTATAGGGTGACCAGATTCAATAAGGTGAAATACGGGACAGTAAGTCTATGACTGCAGGCCCCCGCGCACCCACCACCACAACGCACAACAAAGAAGGGTCTACTATTTTATTGTACGGCCTACTTAAAATTGTGTGATAAAATACACCAATACAGTGTTTTGCGTTTGTGACAATGAAAGAATGTGATATTGAATTGGATTCCGTAGCTGCACATAAACACTTAATGAACAGTCGTAAGTGAATTTGGGAATACATCCTAATCCACTTTTTGTTACTTTGCCACTAGAACAAAATCTCTTTTAAAATCTAATCACGCTCGTTTAGGGAAGTATAGTGGCATTTCACGATTCAATTACTATTGACCCTATAATGAAATAAGATACTTGTATATTTTCTTTAATGCTAAAGTACTAGCCCAGTAGTTGTAATTGGCTTTCCTGAAATGAATGTATCCTACGTGATTGTGGGGTTAACCCAAGGAGAACAGGGTTGCACCTGTAGAGGTGAACCTTTCCTTAAGTGCTTATGCCATCTAGTGGTGATGTTGTACCCATTGCATCGTGACATCGAGATTTGCTGTTGAAATGTTACCGTGTCATATTTTTTACATAATAATAATGCATCGTAGTAATAACAACAATGATAATGTAACACAATAATAATAAAGATATACATTTTTGTGTGCCTTCTTTTCTACACTACTTAAGGATATAGTGAATACGAATGTAATGAACTTCACCCGGATTATTATTATTTGCTAGATAATTGTTAATGGTGTATTAGCACCCTTTAAAATCTCAACGAGTTATTCCTGGTTGAATAAAGGATAAATAAAAATACATGTTAAAAACGACTGGTTCATCTGTTATTTACCCATCCCTTTACTGCCACTTCTCTCTTCTCCTTGTTCAAAATACTTCCTCCTGACACATGATATTGTGTCAGTTTGTACTTCCATCCTTTCCACAATCAGAAAATGTAGAGCAGAGTTTATGCTTTCATACAAATAAGCTGGACAAATATTTGGTTCACAAGGTCAACTTTATTGGAAAATACAATACAGCCAAAGCTATGAAGGCAATCCAACGTCTTCAGATTAAGGTACATTAACCCTTGTGCTGCCTTCGGGTCACATGACCCAAAGGTTCATAACGAACCATCGTTGTGTTTACCCAATTTTACCCAATACAAAAACAAATAAAAATAATTTTCTTTTAACCATCGCAATGTGGGGGGTCTGAGACAGCCCAACGGTTAAAAGAAAATGATTCACTTTGTTTTGGTATGCGGTAAAGTTGTCGCAATACGACGGTGGGTCACAATGACTGATGGGTCAGAATGACCCGAAGATAACACAAGGGTTAAACTTAAATGATCCATTCACATGTTAACGGTTTGACACAGCTGTTCACTGATAAATAAACCTGAATTTCAAATACGTATGTTAATTAGTCACTCAGGGTTGCCAGTCAGCTGCATGTTTAAACTGAAAATAATTAAGTGAGTCTCTCGTCTCTTTCTTCTTCTCCTTCTTCCCTCTTCTTCTTCATCCCTCTCCTGACTTCCTCCCGAGTCTGAGTGAGAGCTGACCAGAGCAGTTCTTCAGCTGGCAGCTTTAGCGTGTGTACAGGAACATAAAGCTTGCCAGTGAAGAACTGCTGTGTGTCAGCCATTTGGGGCAGAGGCCTGCGCTGTAGTCAGTCCTCCATTAAGGGCCAGAAGAAGAGAGGAAGCATTGATCAGCCATTCCATGTAGAAATGCATGAGTCTGGATCAGAGGGTCAGCCAGTCACTTCTTCCTCTTCATAGATGAGGCCGGGGATAGGCACCTGCACATAAAAACACAGAGGAGAATATCGTTTTTATTGCTTGTCAATTGGCTGTCACATGCCAGTGATACGTGTGATGGCAGGCTGTGTGAAATGAGCTGGCTCCCATAGCATCATGCAGCCGAATGACCATGTGTCATTTGGTCATTTGCCCATGTGTCTCAGGTGCACATGGGCACCTGAGACACAACTAGGCCTACTGTTTACAAAGTGGGCCTAGGTACTGTAGCCTTTATTTAAAAAACAGCGGTGAAACCAATGGGTCTCAAGATGTGTTAGTGTGGCTACTGTTATACTAGATGAACATAAACTGATGTTGTCTACGGTTTCCAAGGCCACCGCCTGGATCCTATGACACTTATTTTGTCCTCGCTCCACAGACAATCTCGGTGTCTGCTGTCTCGCTTCATATTTATTACAATGATCCAAATCACAGAATTGACGTCCGATACCACACATTGCGTATCTCGGTTACCATGGTTGCACAGAAAGAGAAAGGCAGTCAGTCACTGGAGTAAACTTCCTGCTCAGGGAAACAGAGCAATCTGTGAAATCCATGGGCATTAGCTTCTCAGGATGCCTGAGAGTGGTAGTGACCCAAAACATGTGACAGGCGGACAGAAAGAAACTGACCAAACACAGTGCTGCAAGTCAAAGTGAAACAACTGATACTGTTGCTTCCTCTATACACCCGTGATTCAGAACCTCCAATAATGAATGTCAACAGTTCGGTCCTCCTTCCTTATCAGGAATGATCATGGTCATTGTAGTCTACAAGAATGTATTTACAGATTATTATGTCATAACTCATGAGTTTCATGGAAACAAACTTGTTTTTCATTGAACCACCTGACTGCTTAGGCTTGTCTGTTCAAGGACAGACAGACACACACACACACAAACACACACACACACACACACACACACAGTCAAGAGCTGGCCAAACATTATTTAACTTACTGGGATACAGGAACTTCTTCATTGTTCTTCGTTTTGTTCCTTCATCTCACTAGACCAAGCCATTTTCCGCCTCTTGCCCCTTCTCTCTCTCTCTCTCTGCCTGTCTCTCTCTTTCATGGTCAGATCACACTGTCCTGCATTCCTGGAATTCCGGTTGCATATGTTAGAAATTCCATCTGGCTGCCATGGCCTCTAAAGTTTGTGACTTCCACTCCCTTCACCCCCTTCACCCCTCTCGTCAATCATCCCTCTTTGGAGCTGAAGTGGCCTCTAAATCTATAATCTATAAATCTATAACTCACATCATGCATATATCAAACTTCTCCCTAATTCCCGTACTGTCTACTTCTCTTCTTCTTCTCTATCTCTCTCCCTCTCTCTCTTACTAGTATTGAGGGAATGGAAAGACTGGGCATGCCACAGGATAAGAGATAGCAGGACCTTGAGACTTGCCCTTGACTCATGCATCCCCAACATAAAATATCATGCAATATAAGTTAGCAATCAAATACATGCTGAATCATTGCCTGGTTAAGGAGATGGGGCTACTGACATACTATGGTTGATAGCAAGAGCAGCAGGGAGAAAAGAATGATGATGAGAGAGTGAGTAATGAGAAAAAGGAAGGCCTGAGAGGGGGGGATGAGATGTGGGGGGAGGGGGGGAGGAGAAAGCAGAAGAGAAAGAGCAATGGAAGAAAATGAGAGAATATGACCGAAAAACAGGGTCAAGAAGAAAAGAAGATGGAGAGAGGGAGAGGTCAAGGTGCCTGCATGGACCTCAGATGCTGGAAGGACACACCCAGGGCTGGTTACAGGGCTCAGCTGGAACAGGGAATGATTGCATTTAGAAGCATCATTCATATTTGGCAACACACATCGATTGCGGTATACACCGCATGCACATGCATATGCATATGCCCTATTCTACTCAATTCCTTTTGAACAGTAATACATTAGTGCTTTATTCAAGTTGCTGAAATCTTTTTTTTCTTCTCTCTGGTGCATTCCTTTACTGCAGGGTGTGGCCCTGTCGAGAATGTGCTTGCTGACCCTAGATTGTAGACTGATCATTCCTATCTGGGCACAGAGACAAGGAGGTGGCTTCTATAAGGTCTAGTCAACTCCAGTCAATAATAGCCATTCAGAAACAGCAGACACTGCAGCACCATTTTATAGTATTTTCTGTTTGTCTCCACACCAGATTCCAAATCTTGATAACATTTTAGATATACAATATAGAGTCAGTCCGCTTGCTGCTGTAGATACAGTAGGTATTCTTTCTCTGTATAATTTTAATATGACTGTACATACAACGGGTAAAACAAGGTTTGATGCCCTAGGTTTGTGCTATTTTGTTTGAGACACATTTCTGGAGTTGTGCGGATTAACAGGTCCGGTTGACACCGCCCTCCTTTCCCTCCGGCTCTTATACGCGCAACAGGAATGAAGGGTGTTTCCCAGTTGTGCAAGTCGCCGCTTCAGTTGTACAAATATGGGCATTCATATTGCAGTAGTTGATACATAATGTCAGTGACGGGAACATTTAATGCAACCGTCTTCGTGGAAAAGTTACATTTTAACGCACCCCATTTCATGGTCCACATGGACGTGGGCTATACTGCGCACGCCCCTTCGCAAAGACACACAGGCTTCTATTTAGCGCACTAGGCCTACTGCTGCCGTGTAAACTCCAGATGTAGGCTACTAGAGTTATATAAGACCATTGCAACGATAACTGATGGTCATTTTCACAGTCTCCCGTAAGACTACGCTGCCTACAATGCTAGGCAGGCTCTCACGTTAAAGAATATGTGGCAATTTAGGCCTACGTTTGCACTGTTGCAGACTTCTTACCCCAGAGTAGGACGAGTCCCCGGCGCACCCCTAATCTTGACGATTTTCTGGCAAAAGCCTACTGGCCAATCTTCAATTGATCGGTTATAGGCTAGCCTACATGTTGCTTTATATGTGGATGAATCTAGGTTAGGTTGTTGTAAGTAGGCTATGAGGCTACGGCTACATTTAGAAAAGCGGTGATATAGACAATAATT
Organism: Osmerus eperlanus; assembly: GCF_963692335.1. Lineage (NCBI taxonomy): Eukaryota > Metazoa > Chordata > Actinopteri > Osmeriformes > Osmeridae > Osmerus > Osmerus eperlanus. The sequence continues at coordinate 10,632,747 of NC_085036.1, forward strand.
TTGTTGAACCAAGTTTATAAAAAAAAAATTACCTTATGACCAGTAGCTGCAAGTCGGCGAATACGACGGATTTCACACCTAAAGAAAAAAGGTTTAAGTTTCTAGAAAGTAGGTCATCAAGTATGCTCAAAGGATAATACTAACAAGAACAGAGTTAATCCATAAGGATATGCGAAACCGTGACTACCCTAACCGTGGCCCCACCTTGACCACCGAGCTAAAACCTATTCGGTCATAACATGTCCTCGCCTATACATTCCAGCGACAAGGCATTATATAATAATGAACCAATTCATTTCTAGCGAACATAGAACAGTATCATCGATAAAAACAAGCTTACTTTTTTTGTATGGAGAGTAGAGAATCCTGTGGTCCTCCTCTCGGAACTCTCGGGCGATCACACGCCCGGCTTCTTGCTCTGATCAGCTGGCAGCGCAGTGACGCAGTGTGTGACAGCGGACCAATGAGAATGGTTAGTCAAAATACAGTTCTGACGTGGGACGTACACTACCCATGGAATATGAATGTCTTGCACTTTCACCAATGTCAAACCCTGACATGCCATTTTAGGCGGGTTGAAAATATGTTTTAAATCTGCAAAATTACATTTGCGATTTAAGAAAATCTGTTCATTTAGAATTTCAGGTATTCGAACAAATCAACCCATGAGACAAGCAGGTCCAATGAAACATTGGTTTAGGAGTGTTATTAGCCTCTGGAGATGTCAGCAGGTCAATATAAACTCGTGTGCGTTTCCTCATAGTGATTATGTAGTTAGGGAGGGGCATGTCATTAAACTCTCTCTCTTTCTCTAGGACATTTTTGTCTATATACTTACTCCATTATATTATCCAAAAAGGTTGTTTCCAGATGTAGGTCAACCTGCCCTTACCCTGCTTCCCACTTTGTGCATCAGCATGACTATGTGTGTGTGTGTGTGTGTGTGTATAGAAGAGTTGTAAATCGAACAATCAAAGGATTTCAGTCTATTGACAGAGATGACAAGGCATTTTTAGATAGAAACCATAATGGGGCCTGTGGCTTTAAGTCTGAATCACGTCATGATAGCCAGTGCTGTCTCTTCTCTGTCACCTGATGGTGGAAGCTCTGTGACCCTTCACTTGACCGTGTCAGCTGTCTGCCTGTGACATTCCCTGGATACTGTGGGTCCATCAAACAAACAGTTAGCCAAGGCACGTGTTAAACCTTCAAGGATTATCAATATAACAATATTAATAATAGCATCACTTAGTGAGTGGCAGGGCTTGTGTTTAGTAGCTGCATTTCTAGTTTTTACTTTCAACTTCTTCTTCACCTTTCCAGCTATCAGAGACCTCCAGGGATGCCGTAGATGTCTGGAAGAAGTACGGAAGCTCTGTGGTCTTGTTTTGGCTTGGAAATTTGTTCTATTCTTAGTTCAGGTGGGCCCTGGGTATAAGATCCCACAGATGGAACATAGCGCCCAAAGGCCAAACATAGCTGCAGCTAGAAAGGTTAGTCAGTGTGTGTGCATGTGTGTGTGCATGTGTGTGTGTGCGCCTGAAATAGGATGGAAACTCCTGGGGAAATACTGAACTGCATGCTGAGGATGCTGACAAATCCAGACTTTAATTCAATCCGGAATTACACTCCATTACCTTCTCTTTGTTAGTTTTTTTTAGCACACACTTGACAACATAATGTCCTGTTGGACATGAGGTCCAGGATATTTTGATGAGATGTTTTGATTCTGCTGGCAGACTTTTGCAGGTTTTCCCATTTAAACCAGTCAAGTTACAGATCGTTCTCTCATGGGATGTGGATCTGTCTAGTAGTAGGCTATTGATGGTTGATCACATGAAAAGTACAACTGTAAAGAGATTTGACCTGAAGAACTGGGTTCTGACTGTCGCATTGATGTAATGACTGAAAAGATAAACATATAGTTTATGTGCAGTTTAAGTGAGAACGACTGAATGCTGAATAACTGAATAAGACCACATTGTCATCACGGACCCATCATTTGTCCGCAGGTGGACTGCAGAGTGCCTGAAATAGAACAGAGCCTCAGCTCCCACGCCTCTCTAGTTTCCCTCGAGCTCCCATGACATATCAAAGAGGTAATAAGTTGCTGATTAGAGTTATGAGGGCTGTACCTGTGAAAATACATTAGTCAATTACAGCCGACATAAATTGTTTACTTTGCGGCCAGAATGAAATCGGACATGTTTAATGAATGCCATTTTGTAAAATTTTAAGAAACATACCTATTCAGGAAATACTTCTGACTGTGACAGCCATCACACAAGCCCAACGAGATTACTATGTTGGTTAACATAGGAGAGAGAGTAGATTTGACCCCCACAGACAGAAACGAGACCTTGTAGTGTGTGGGAGGAGTTCTCTTGTTTCCATGGAGACGCGTCCCTTGGCACGAAACTCGCAGTCAAAGATTGCAGCCACATTGTCACTGCACTCAAGAAGGCCTACTTTGTAAGTGTTTGGAAAATGGATTCGCAAATCTTATAATTTTTTTCCAACCTATCGATGGTCGACCTACTTCTGATAGTGTTTTATTTCTTTTAAAAACGATTACTTTTTCAACGACCGCACATACACAAAGTATAATAATGCGAGAGAGGGAAGACTGTAAACTGCTTTTGCTACCCAAGAACACTGAAACCAAAGAGAAGAGAGCGAAAAAGAAAGAGAAGAAGAAACAGACGAATGCATCCAAGAAAAGAGGGCATTCAAGTACTCCTCAAAATTCAGATGATACAGGTAATTTATGCTAGAAAAGGTTTGAGCTGGTGTGTGTATTGTGTTTGTGTGTGAGAAAGAGAAGTTGCTTCCTTGTACTAGTACTCTACAATGTATTGCAGTTGTTTGTGACTCAATCCAAATTTCGAAGATTGTAGTTATTAATCCAAAAGAAATGTAATGTTTGTCAACTATGAATGACATTGAGCTACAAATCTATCCTTCCTTATGATTACATTTGACAGTAGCTATGGATTATGTGTGAAGGCAGAGAATATCGTGTTTGGCAGAACAGGTCGCTAATGAATTATCCCCCAGTGTCATTGCAGGAGTATTTGCTACATTAACCTTAATGAGTGTAAACTAAACCATTAGCTTTATCCTCGCTGGCGCTGTGGCTCCCTGGAGAGTCATTAAGGTCAACCTAACTGTTGTGGTGTCACTGTCTCACAGAGAAACCTCAGCCTCGCACTTCACAGGCCCAGGAGGCTTCACCCCCTCTAGCCACGCCCACGAGCCCCCCCCTGCCTGAAGAATCCACTGACCAATCGGTCACGGTCAAAGGTCGTTTGAGACATGGGGACGGGGCCAGAAGAAGGACAAGGCTACCCAAAGAAGGGAAGACCCCATCTGAGATGTCATCAGTGACGGGAGCTCCATCTCAGGCTTGTGTGGTGGAGATCAGTGCCCAGGTAAAGGAGAGCCTTAGGTGGGAAGGAGTTCTGGAGGATCCCCTGGCAGAAGAGAAGAGGCTGGAGGTGTACAGGGCTAACAGGCGCCAGCGTTACCTGGTCCACAGACAGGCTCTGATAGCAGGAGCCAAGACTCCTGTTTTAAATCAGGACTCAAACAGAGATAAAGAAGACCGCAATGTTGTGACTTAGCCTTTACAGGACCAATAGCATAATTAAGAAAATAGATATTCATTGTTTTACAGCTTTCTAATTTTGTTAAATTCATGTGATAAAGAAATAAACTGCGATAAGGAAGGAGTATGATCCAGTTTGTTCAGCATTCTTATTTCAACCCATAGGTGGCGTTGTTAGACTGTATTCAACAATAGCAACCTATTTAATTCAGGAATTAAGTAAATTGCACCTGAAGAACACCTACTCTCATTAACACTGTAAGAATTAGGCGTTGACCAGTCCGCTGCGCAGTGCAGTCCCACACAGCAAGTACCCTTGGTCTTGTGGTACTGTATAGAGATGTAGCTACTACAGTTACCTTGCAAAACACCAGTGTACCCACAGGAGGCCTTTAAATGTTAATGGAGGATTTGTACAGTTTAACTGCTCCTTCTGAATAATTGAGTATTTTTTGTAAACCGCAGAGTTGTTAGCTGTTCTCATTGGTGGCTGTCATGAATGTAAATATCCAGTACCACTGTTTGTCACACAACTAGTAACAGAAAGGATCGTGTTGAGTTGCGCAAGGACAAAAGATTAACAATGCCTACTGGTGCATGTACCAAAATGTATACAGATGAAACCACACATTCTGCCATGTCAAATATGTCCTTTATTTTTCAAAGTCGGTACAAAAAGAAGTAAATAAGTGGTAACAGAACATGTCAAAGGCAGACCCTGCCCGGACACAGTGCAAGAGCCCTCCTCACTCATAAGCAGCAAGTGGTGATTGGCTTCTAGATGTTTTACAAGGTTTCCCCACAGCTGTAATGAAACAATTCTAGATTATATTTCTAAAATCTATTTGTGTTCTTTGGCACTTTATGAAAGGGTAGACAATTTCCTTGTTGTATTAAAGATGTTGATCTGTGTCTATCAATGCATCTCAAACAGGGAAGACCTTATTGTTTGTTAACTTAGTTCTTCAGTTGTTGAAGATAGGCTCTCCCCAGAGTTGATTAGAAATAATGGGTCATCACTGGGAGGTACACATAATAAGTCAACTGCCACCATAGACAGTGACAGGTAAGGATATTGTCGTTCCTGAGAACTTGACCCTCACAAAAAGGTCCAATGCAACAACACTTGTCTGAATAATGTCAAGTACATCCTCACCTTGGCATTATTCAGACAAGTTTTCGTTGCATTGGACCTTTTTTCCTACAATGTTTCTCAGGTATTGTCATAGTTACACAAGACTGTAGATAACATAGGATGTAAAGTGTTACCACCATCTTGTGGTTGGATAGATTCCCTGTCCAGAAGCATTCAGAAAGACATGCTGACATAGACAAAACCTGATATGAACAGTCAACAGGAGATCAATTGAACTCCATGTTTTACTCAATAAATATAAACTGTATATTCCATACCTTCCACACACAGTACGAGGGTCTGAGGAGGTCTGAGATGAGTGTTGAAAGTAATACATGGGGATAAAACATGAACGAGGGAGGGGCAACAGTAAATGAAGGTAGAGAGGGGAAAGAGAGACCGAGGCGCAACAGAAAGAGAGAGGTAAAGAGAAAGAGGCACAGCAGTTCTTTTGTAAGGGTTTGGTGTTGACGCTTTGTCTGTTTGTCCATGTAAGTCCATTATTCTCCAGAGGTCGGTTTTGTCACCGTTGCCTAATTCAGCATCCCTGCTTCAAAGACCCGACCCCTCGTCCTCTGTTCTGTTAATCCCCCAGCCAAGGCCTCTGATTGGGCCATCTACGCACCCACACTGGCCATTAAGGTCGCCAGTGATTTTCCATCACTCACCACTGGCTGATGGTTTCCAACTGTTTGCATGGACCCAAAACTGTGGCGAACAGGTGAACTATGACACTTGCATATAAATAGAAATACAGAATCATTTTGCTGGGATCATCTCTGGTGTCACAAAACTTTTGTAAAAGATAGTTGACCCGAGGACACAACCTGTACAATTCAGCAAAATTTGAAAGCAAAAAAATGAAATCCATGAGAAATCAAAACTTTGAATCCTCAAAAGCTGTGTGTGTCTGAGGTATCTGTGGTTTCCGCACCAACCCCCCCCCCCCACCACCACCCCCCCCCTACCCCCCCCCCCCCCCTCTTGACACAGTTGCAGGGAAGAGTCCCAAAACGATTCATGGCATTATAGATTCAGTATACAGTATAAATATAGCACTTCTACACAATCTGTACCAGAGGACTATACTTTGGACACTATAAGCTGCTTAATGCTTTCCTGCTGAACTTCAGGAACTCTAACAAATATCCTCTTCAGATACATGGGAAACTTCCATTGAGGAGACAAAATTCTTGAAGGTAGGGAATCCTTGATCCCTCGTGGAGAGGGATGAGGGGATGGCCCCGGAGGACATCTGGAGTGTTTGTCGAAGTTGAGCTGGTGATGTGGCGGGTGAGTGGATGGAGTGATGATCAGGACAGCTTCAGCCAGCTCAGGTCATCTGACCTAGTTTCATTAGAAGAAGGAGAGGAACCATGATTGTCAGTCTCTCTGTCTGTCTGTCTGTCTGTATGTCTGCCTCTAAATCTCTAGGCAAAAATGTAAGAAGGGTTACTATGGATGGAAGCTGAAGAAAGAGTAGAATAAGTGGTCACATACTGAGCTTCCTTCTTTGTGATGACCTTTCCTGTTACAAATCGCTCAGCGATCACGGACACCGCAGGGTCATAATTCAAACTGGCTGCAGCTATGACCTCGTTATCCCTGAAGGTACAATAGACAAAAAATAATAATACACACACACCAACTTCCGTCTACATGGTAACAATGACATGGTCGTATGACTATGTAGTTTGTTGTTGACTCACTTGATGTAAAATGCCAAGAAATTCAAATCTTCCACTTTTCCTTTTACTACTAACTCGGTGTAGCCTTCCCCATAACCTGCACACACAAACACACAAAGGTGTATCAAACCATCATATCAAATATACTGTACAGCCCATTTTAAAATAGTGCCAGAAAAGGCTACACAGTTGACCAGATAAGTATGGCTGTGTGTGTATATGTGTGTGTGTGTGTTATATGATACCTGTGTATCTGATTGTCTTCCCCAGTAAGACGGTCCAATAGAAGGGGACAGAGTTCAGCTCAGTTTCTTTGTTCAGCATGTTCAGGGCTGCAATCCTCCCTACATCAGCCACATCATATTCCATATTCCATTATGACATATTCACTCGCACTTGTACCCACGTGTAACAGAATTACTTAATATCAAGGAACATTGCATTATTTCATATAATGAAACACATCGTATCATTGTAACGACTAAACTGAGGTTTCATGTTGGAAGGTTTCCCAGATTCAGTTTACATCTCTTGTTTTGGTTCAGAGTCACAGTGAGGCTGTTACCGTGTGCTTGTGCCATCTGCCAGTGTCCAATGGTGACCCGCTGGCCCTTGGCCATCGCCATAGGGAAAGTGGCCAGATCTCCCCCACAAAACACCCCAGGGATGTTGGTCTGCATATACTGGACACAAACACAACAAGCATTTGTCCTCTCTCATACCTTGGCCTAAACCTGCCAGTCTTTTAGCATAATCCCGTGCAGAACTTCGCTTACACTGGACCTCACAACTAGTTTCTGACGACTACTATCATCCTTCTGAGACAGAGACACGGAGCCCACGTAGCACAGGCTTACACTGTAGCTGTCGGTCCCTAGGGGCCTCACCTTATCCACGATGACCGAGCTCTTGGAGTCCATGGCTATGCGACTTCCCTGGAGCACCTCTGAGTTGTTGATGACACCTGGGGTGGAGCGGGGCAGCATAGCGTTAACTTTCGATTTACCTTGCTGAGGTATTTGATACAATACACATTATACTGCATATGAGATCATATACAATGACAACCAGTATGGCCTGTGTTGTACTCACCGATTCCCACTATCAGTACATCTGCAGGAATGACATTCCCACTCTTTAGAACCACCTCCTTCACCTGTAAACACACACACACAAACACAGCTCGGTACAGACCAGCCGCTAGTGCATATATCCCTCCCTGTAATGGCAGATGGCAATCTGGTGAAGCTTGATATTGCACAGACGTATTGACACAGACAGCACAGTGTCTTCTGTGCTGTACCTTGCCTTCCTCTCCTCGGACCTCTACGACCATGTTGTTCATGTAGAACATCACCTTCTTCTCTGCCAGCATCTATTGAGACAGGGACAAGGGGCGAGGGGTTAACCAGACAGACGGGTGACACGTCAGTGGGAAAAAGTGGGGTTTTTCTCAAAAACAGAAGCAGAATGCCTGCTTCTCTGTGAGGGAAAATACCAAAGTGGGCTGGTAGACGGTTAGACTGGACACTCATTTGAATTATCCATAGTTGTTTCCAGTGAATGGAGCCCATAGCTGAACATCAGGAGATGCTCTTTCTCTGTTTCTCCTTCCTCACCATCATGGTGATCTTGCCGATCTCGGGCCCCAGGGTCTTCTGGTAGGGAAGCTCACTGCTGCCAATCACGGTGATGCTGGTGGCCTTGTCTATCATGTAGGAGGCCACCTCCATGCCTGCATGGCACACACACATGGACACACACACACATGGACACACACACACATGGACACACACACACATGGACACACACACACATGGACACACACACACATGCACACGCAGGCACACTCAAAATGAGGAGAAACTAAGTGTCAGCTTGTATTTGTATTTATTTAAGAGCCGTGAGCAGCTTCAAGGCTTCAGAGAAATTCTGTGAACTGTGAAAAGGAGGAAAAACGAGACATAATGATATTGGTAGACAGATGCCATCCAGTACATACCAACAAAAGAGGTGCCCACAATGACGATGCGACAGCCTACACAGGCAGCATGGATCTGCCTGGCATCCTCCGGAGTCTCAAGCATCTTCACATTCTTCAGGTCCATCCCTGGACAGTCCAGACCCTTCGCTCTGCATGGCCAGGAAGAGGAAGGGACAAAAATGTAGGGGAGGGCCTTGGATCTTTGAGTTGAATGTATGACACAGTGAGAGAGCTTTTGTGCATCTTTGAAGTGTGTGTTCATGCTGTATGTGTGTGTGTGTGTGTGTGCACGTGTGTGTTTGTATGTGTGTGTGTGTGCACACCTGCAGCCCGTGGAGATTAGGAGCTGGTCGTAGTTTTGGGCTGAACCATCATCAAACGTTACTGTTTTCTTCTCCGTGTCCAATGACAACGCCTGACGTGAGACAAAGTTGGACCATGAGAACATGACTATGTTACCATATTATTAATGTTACCGGACTCCTTGTCATGGGGTATCTAACATGATTGACAGGATAGAGACCCAGTAGAAGGAAACGCCTACCTCTTTCCTGAGCCACACCTCGATGTCGTACTGGTGATAGAACTCCATCCTTCTCAGCAGAATACTGTCACTCTGAACATTCATAACCTAAACAGTGTGTGTGGGTGTCAATATGTGTGTGTGTGTGTGTGTGTGTGGGGGGGGGGGGTGCAGGTTTCAGTAAGTTTTAGTTTGAGGGGGAGAGAGTTGGCAAACAGTTATGTCAAAGTTATGACATTAAACAATAGTGTTAAAACAGAATTGTCCTTAAAACCAAAGGCTGTCCCCCTTGTGATCTATCAATTTAACAGTACTAATTTCTGGTACAAGATTATCTTCTGTAAGAAATCTTCAATACTTTGATTATCTAAGTGTGAAAGCCTGCGTTGCTCATAATGGCACAACAAACCTCTAGTAAACAAAAAATAAAGGAGAAAAGAAAAAAAGCTTACCCGAGTACAAGCCTGACCCTTTTAATGCAATTTGCATTGACAGCAATGACCTTTGACCTGAGTCTAGGACTGGGTTCACTGTTCCTTTACCTTGCTGAGGCGGGTCTTGTCGTAGGGCAGAAGGTCGTCTCGGGTAACCATGACGATCCGGCCACCATAGTTTTCTTGTCTGAGAGTCTCCGCACACGCCAATGAGGCAGCCCCTGCGCTTGCAAAAAAAAAACACACCATCACACTCACGCTAGTGCAGTGTTTCCCCTACCATTATATTAGGGGGGCACCCCGCCCCCCCAACGGCACCCCCCCGCCACCCTGGAAGGTCAAGTTAATTTTGTTCCATTTTTCTTTTCTTTCTTATTATAATTTTTTTATATATAGCGCCAGATCACAAAATAAGTCATTTAAGGATCCTAGAAAACAGGTCTATAACTTGCTCTTTTATTAAACAAACTAAATGGCCTTATGTTATTTATCTTATTTACACGACGGCATGTCATTTCTGTCTCTACATACATCCAAAAGCTCTAAATCTAGGGGAAACACTGTAGTGCCCACTCACAACACACATGAACATACACACACATACACACACAAATACAGAAGAGGCCTAGGGCCCTTGCCTCACCTCCCCCTAACAACAAGATGGTGTGGATGACCCCCGATACTCTGCAACTCATGATCTTTACCCTCTTGTTCTGCTGCAGCTCCTGCACACAGCACACAGTATTTCATAGGGTAAACTCATTTATGAAAGCCTATGTCTAAAACATACATCATTCATAAAGACAGGAATACTGTCTGAAATATCTGAAAAACAATGTGGTTTTAAAACAGATTCTCACCTTTTTCTTTATTGACACATACACTTTGTTGTTTTCCACTTTGACCTTTAAAACAACAAAAAACATAAATCCATCTTAAGTAGTTGTCTGCCTGCTTCACTGGATGGCTCATTTCTGACCTATGACCTATGACCTATGACCTATGTCTGTCTTGACCAAGTTGGTTTCTCTGCTTCCCAGCCCCCATCCCTGTCCTACCTTGTGGCAGGGTAGACAGTCCATGCCAGGGTACTCCTCCAGGTCTCCTGTGTGGACGTTGAAGCACGCTCCATGCCATGGGCATCGTATCCTGTTCCCTGACAGAACTCCTGCACGCAAACGCAACACAACTACAGAGTCAGGGGGCGCTCCGGAGCACTGAGCCTCTATATCTGCACAGTGAGGAACATTTATACCGTGGCCTCTAAGTACCGTGGCCTCTAAACACATCGGCCTCTAAGTATTGTGGCCTCTAGCCGTATAGTAAACCTTTGTAGTGCTGCACCTTTACTGAGGGGGGCGCCGTAGTGTGTGCACTGGTTGCCAAGGGCGCTGAATCTGCCCTCACTGCGTGCCAGCAGCACACTGTAATGCCCAACATTCACCTCCATCATCCTGAGAACACACACACAGGGACACACACAAACACACGGCTCATTGATATTTAACACAAATTAATTATGCTCCAAAAAACGACTTAGAACCCCATAGCATTTAATTATTGGCTTTGGATCATAGAGTCTACAGAAGTGCACATAGAGAAATTAGTTTATCTAAAATTACAGTAAGACAGTTCTTGAAGAATTGTAATAAGAATCAAACAGGTGGATATGGTCTTCCTCGTCCACTCTCCCTCTGTCCACCTCTCCCATTTCCATCCTGCATCCTCCAAACTACCACCCCACCCCCAGTCCTTACTGTCCATCTTGTAGGTCAGACTCCTGACACACTGCCTCAGTCAGCTCCTCATCCTGGTCCATATCTGATGACTCTGTGGTATCAAGAATTTGAATCAGAATTAAGTTATATTGATCAATTTCTAGAATTAAGTCAAAATGCTGCTTCTAAATGTTGGCTCGGAGGGATTCAAGTCTTGGCCATGCAGCATCTGAACTACCAAATTCGGACAGGTCATTTCACAGGTGACTTTCACAACTCAGCGATGATGCAACAACTCATGAATCATTTTCACTAGCCCATTGAAAAGATACTCACGTGATGGCCTCCCGGACATTCCGTTGATTCAACAATAATACAATTATGAACCTGAATGATCCTCAACGAACATATGATAATCGATCAAAGGTTTATCTCCGACTCGGGCCACATGTAGTCACTTCTGCTCATCAGCTGAATGCACCTATCGCGATGGGAGAAGAGTTCGATTCCCCGGCAACCGAGCCAGCTCCAACCCTCATTCCTCGGTCCTGTCGTGCGAAGCTGTGACTGGATGGGAAAATCTCTAGATGAAAAAACTCCCACCCATAAGTATTCCACGCAAGATAAAGTTAACAATATGTCATCTAGGCCCAAGTAAATTGTTGAACGTATCGTATGTGATTTGTGATTGCCTCTGTTATTGTCTAAGAGAAATGCAATGCCTTTTTGTGTGGCACAACAGCAGCATAGAGAAAGGGCTGACGAAGCAGCAGCCACCGACTGTGAATGCCGACGTAGGTCGACGCAAAGTGACAATGCACAAGTTTGCGTAAACTTATGGGATGAAGGCAGTACATCGTTACAAAACGACTCACGTTTTGTCGAAAGGTATGGATTGTGGGCTACATCCTAAAATATAAGGTGTTTGATCATTGAAGCCTCAGGACTCATTTGTCATTGGGCGACCGACAAATGGAAACGACCATCGGAAAAGCCCATAGCTATAAAAGTTACAAAAATAACTTTATTTTTGCAATATCAATATTACATGTTAGGCTCTACTACATAACAACATTTTTGCATTTGCCTGTATGCAACAGTACATATTAAACTGATTTAATAACGGCTTTGTGGATTGTATAAACCTGGAAACATTTGTTTAAGCTCAAAAGGCTACTCAAGACAAACGGCCGCAACGCCTTACTTCACCCATCTAATCAGCATAGTTCCCTTATCTGCGTGCAAATGAGGGTCAGGTCATATAGTCATGTAATTATCTGAGGAAACATGAAACATGCTAGGTTATGAAGAAACTCGACTCATTGTGGACCATTAGTGGACAAATTAGAGCTTTGGTATGGAGGTGAAAACAGCGCTTCTCACAGCTGGAGTCTCCGCATGCTCTTTTAGACTCCTGAATACGTTAATGAAATATCTGCCGGTCCCAGAACCCGAGCGCAGGAAAGTGTGGATGTGGCGGAACACATTCACGTCTCTGGTTCATAGCTCTTTAACGGGGACATGGGCTGTGTTATGGTGAGTAATCCAGATGCCATAATAGAAATCAGACAATTAACGATAAACTAAACAGAGGACCTGATCTCCTCTAATTCCTTGTTCTCACATGCTCTGATATCTGTGTCTACAGGTAAATAACTGGAATGAGCTAGACTATCAGATCAATATGCTAACAACTAACTAGTTAACTTGTGTGTGCCGGAACGTGTGTGTGTGTGTTTGTCATCCAGGTTACTTTGTCTATGACCTACTGGACATGGCCCTCAACCAGAGACTGAGTCAATCTTGGGAAATGCTTCTCCATCACTCTATGGTAAGAAGATTCATAGACACTGTAGTGTACACAAACACACACAGGCACACACACACATACACAGATTGACACACACACACACACACACACACACACACACACACACACACACACACAGTCAGAGCTGCTTTGACTGTGTGTGTGTGTGTGTGTCATGATAAGACATGCTATCTGCTTTGTGTAAAGGACCCCTCTAAACAGTTTAAAACTGTAGCATGGTTTAGTAGTTGAGAACATGAACTGGGTCAAGTCTTAGTATAACATATTCATATTCATGTGCCTTCAAGCAAAGATTATTGTATGCGTTAAGTTATGAAACTGTGGCCTTACTGTGATGCTTTAGTTGCATAGTTTTCTGTATTGTTTGTAACCTAGAAATATTACCACGAGGCAATCAGGAAAAGCGAAATATTAAGCGTAAGCGAAAGAGAAAGAAAGAGAGGAGAAACTGTGTGTGTGTGTTTGCCATGACTGACCTCTGACCCCCATGCCTGACCTTTGACCTCCATACCTGACCTCTGACCCCCATGCCTGACCTCTGACCCCCATGCCTGACCTCCTCAGGTGATCTCCTGCTTCTCTCTGCCCCTGCTGACCCGTCTCTATGTGGGCTTCGCTGTGGTGTCTCTGCTGGTGGAGGTCAACTCTGTGTTCCTGCACACACGGCAGCTCCTGCACCTGGCCAGAGGCAGGGACGCCGCGGGCTCGCCAAAAGTAATTGTATTGGACGATATGATAGTGACGTTCTATAGTTCTAAAGGGAACTCTGCAATATTTTTGAGTTGCACAATCTACAGTGTGATACAATGCCATTTTAAAGGGGTACTATTTTATGAAACATTAAAAGTTTCATTTTTTAAATAATTAACAACAACATTATCTTTCCACACATTTGAACCAAATCGCATTTAGATCTTTTACAAACTTTTATTGGGGTCCTTGAATATCACCAAATGTTATTAGTCAAATGAACGGTTTAGCAGACCACTAAAAGATAGTCGTCTTCTGGAACATGTTGACAAGCTTGAGTCCCTTGCAGTGTGTGTGTGTGTGTGTGTCTTCGCTGACGCGGGGCAAGAGAACTCGCTCGCTCCTCGCCTCGGTCTCGTAGTAAGGACACACCTTCAGGTGCTCCGACATGGGCGGTATGTCCTGGAAATGCCACGCGTCCACCGCCGAAAACCGAGTGCTGAACTGCCACACCTGGTAGATAGTAAAGTACAAAAGGTTAAAAACAAACCGTCACATAGAGTCCAATGCACATGTACTGTAAGGATTCAAACAGGACAGCTGACTATACAAACAGGTAATTTTTCCTTCGATAAGTTAAGACATGCAAAGTGAAGCAATAAACCAGATCTTTAGACTTTTTCACCATTTTCTTGGCCTTCCAAGTGGCCCCGCCATGTGAGTAGGTCTTCTTCTCCCAGCGGAGGGTGACCATCCCCCTCCCCTGCAGCAGAGAGGAGCACACCTCCCTCATGAACCAGGAGACCAGGGCCAGCTGGGACAGAGACAGGCTGTCCAGGAAGCTGGCTATGTGACACAGCACCTCGTAGGGCAGGGTGCTCAGAGAGTCCAGCCCCACTCCCCCCCTGACCACCCTCCTCCTGGGGGTAGTGGGGGGCTCTGCTGGGTCCTGGGGGGGCTGTGATGCCCCCGCCAGCGTGTCAGGAACAGTGGGACGCAGGTTGAAGCTGCTCAGCTCCTGGCTGGAGGGGATGGAGGTGCACAAACAAGACACTGTACTCTGGAACAAAGGACTGACCACTTTAACATGTAGAAATGTAAGCTTTACCACACAGATACAGAGTTGAGAGTGGAGCTGTGCTCACTTGTAGGTGACGGTGGCCCTGTGTGTGGAGGGCTGGAACCTCCTCTGGCTGTAGGTGCAGCCCAGGTAGGCCAGGGGACACCTCTGCTCAAACCAGCCACTCAGACACATTTGGATGTCTGAGTGAACGTTCCTGAATGACCAACCAACACAGCAGACGTTAGAACTAAACAGGACTTTATCATTACCCTGTAATACGAGAGTGCTATCTGAGGACAGACCATTTTAGCTTTGCCCCAGTGTTGTCTCTATCCCAAGTTAATGTGTCCTATTTCCTCTGATCCATTTACGTTTTCTTCATTTAGCAAACATATTTCTCCAAAGCTACATTCATGTAAAACAGAAGATAAAGGATCATAAATGCATAGTCAAGGAACGGTCTGTATTTACAAGGCACAGCTCAAGGCAACCAAGTCAACAGTGCAAGTTCTAGAGTAGTTAGATCACTATTTACACCTGGCCGACAGCAGTATACGGTAAAATCCCGGCTAAAGGTTTGAGGAACACACCTAAAGTGTGCAGGGAACTCTCTGCGTAGAAAGGTCTGCCCACAGAGAAAGGTGAAGGCAGAGCTGGCCTTGTTGTGCCGGCTGGTCACGCCCTCCGCCCCCAGCTGCACGTGGAGCTCCAGGGGCCTGTCTGCCGTGATGTCCGCCAGGGACATCTCCCGCTTGAACGGAGCTGACAGGAACTTGTAGGTCTGTGTGCCCACGTCCTGCAGCAGAGCGTCGGTGCAGGTGTTCTCAGCGATGAGGTGACCCCTCAGCTCCTTCTCCAGGGAACACAGCAGGGAGGCCTGTACGGGGAGGAAAACACAGAGCAACCGTCTCTGTGAGAATATTTTCTCTAGCAGAAGTGTAAAAAACATTTCCCCCGAAATGTGCAAAATGTTGAATCGGAAGTCTTTGAGAGATGTCACCCTGAGCGAAGCTCACCTGGACCTCCTCCCAGTAAGGTATGTTCTCCAGATCCACCCCCAGGTCGCTGGTGTCCACTGCTTGCTCCTTCCGCTTGTGGTGGCTGGGATTGCGGATGCGTCCGTGTTTGGCCGTGAAGCTCGTGGGGACTTTGAACGTGCGCACCGTGATGATCTTCATGGGCTCCACGTGTCCGTATACAAAGGTACTCTTCGATCCTTTCGCCAGACAGGACGAGGAGGAGGAAGAGAGACATAGGCTGTCTGTCTTTGGGTGTGTGTGAGTATCTGTGGGGGTCACAGTCTGTGTCTTGGTCGACTCTTCCACAAGAGTGCCCAGCCCTTGACTTTTGACCCCTGACCCTTGACCGGCCTTCCCTGCCCCTTTACCAGCCTGCCTGCAGCCTCCCATCTCCATGGTGAACATCCGCTCCCAGGCGCTGTAGTTTCTCAGGAGCTCTGCATCCACACCTGACTGCCTGGCTAACGCCTCTCTCTCCTCCTGGGTCAGCTCCTCCTCCTCCTCCTGCTCCCACTCGACCTCCTGCGCCTCCTCCTCAGGGGAGGGGCCTAACCAGGAGGGCCCCGCGGACCCCGATGCAGCGCTGAAGCCGTTGGAGAGGGGCGCCCCCCCCACAGCCCCCACAGCCTCTTTAGTCAGGGCGGCGTTCATCCTCGCCTCCTTCTCCCTCTTCTCCTCCTTCGCCCTCCGCGCTTCCTCTCTCTCCTCCTCCTCCACCCTCTCGATCAGCTCGGGGAAGAGCCTCTTCATCTTTAAAGAGTGGAACAGGTGGTTCTGATCTCTGGTGGCCATGGCCAGGTCCAGGGCCTCCTGATGTCCAGGCTGCTCCCTCAGCAGGTTCTCATGCAGGGCCGTGTTCAAGTGTGAATGAGCGTCTTCAGCCGGCCAGCGGTTCCACTCCATGGAGCAGCACACCACGCTGGCCGGGCACACCTGCAGATGGGCGGCCAACCAGGAACGGGGCATGACGATTGGACAGCCGTAGGCTGCGTTGAGACAGGGGGCCCTCTCATTGGGGCAGAGCAGCGAGTGCTCCTCCTCTTTGCACAGGTGGAAGAGAGCTCCACACAGCAGGCGGCAGGGGATGATCAGACAGGACACAGAGACCTCCACAGGAGCCCTGCAGCGCCGGCTGAAGCAGCTCTCACAGTGGAGGTGCAGACGCACACCTGAGGGACGGGAACGGCGACTCTGACAGAGGAGAGAGAGGGAGAGAGGTAGAGAGTGCATGAGAGAGAGAGAGAGAGAGAGAGTGCATGAGAGAGAGAGAGAGAGAGTGCATGAGAGAAAGAGAAAGTAAAATGTCTATGAGAAAAGTTACAACCTAAATGTTGACAGTTCTGCATTTTCCGTTAAATTGTAAAACATTGCTTTAACTCACCATGCCTTAGCCTTATGTCATGTTATAAAGTCATGGAGTACCCTGTAAAGGAATCATAGGAAGGTCAAAAGTGATGTAGTAGACTGCTTTCATCTGCCTGGTGATCTGGAGGACAATATATTCATGTGTCAACAAACAACACAGAATGACATTCACAACACATTTGATCTGATTTGATATTGAATTGTTCTTTAACTCCATACTTCACGTTTCCCAACTAATCTGTGGTACACTGAATAAAGAATATGTCCATGTTTGAAAACGTGTTTGCATGGTTAAGGCTGGTGCATTGAAATTGTGTTGATCAAAATAATTGAAAAGTGCATACAGACATACAGAATACTAAACGCACAGAACTCTAATTACTATGCAAATAAGCATGGAAATGCTGTTCACAAGTATACTGCCAGCAAAGCGTTGTCACAGTTGGGTTTCCCTCCATGTATCTACAATGGGATTCAAACTTACCAGAAAATGCACTCAAAAATAAATACCATATGAAGGGTTATTTGATTCGGGAACCTTACCAGAGATCAGATGTGGACTGGAGGAGGAACCCTGTTTTCCCTTCTGTTTTCTTACGTCTGTCTTTATAACGTTGAGTTTCTCTGTCGCTCTTGCATGAATCACCTGGCTGGTTAATTATAGCCATGCTGCATTCTGGTCCACAGGGTGAGAGGTCTCTGCCCAGAGCAGTGGAGTCATGTTGCAGCCAGAGGACATACCCAGAATCTGCAAGACCCCCTAAGTCACAGGACACATAGAAGATCTTAGACTGCCACTTTTTGTTGACGCACAACAGTATATCCACTTGCCACCAAAGGCAAGGGCAGTTGGAAATCGACTGGCTATTTAGACAGCAGACATGTTACATTTACATTTACATGTATTCATTTAGCAGACGCTTTTATCCAAAGCGACTTCCAAGAGAGAGCTTTACAAAGTGCATAGGTCACTGATCATAACAACGAGATAGCCACAAAACATTGCGAGTAGCCAAAACATGAAGCACACATTGTGAACAACCAAAATAAGTGCCAAAGGGAAGAACCATAAGAGCATGTAGTTAAACAAGTTACAATTAAACAACATGAACTGCTATAAGTGCAAGTGTACCTGTGGAAAAAGCAAGCAACAATAATAAAAACAATATATCACAGCGAGTACAAAAATGTAAGTCAGTTACCACTAACCACAAGAGCAACAAGTCTCTAAGCAAGAGTCATTGTGATCCTTGAGGAAACTAACATCGGGTTAAGCGAACCATTCCTAAGTACCGTTGTACTCCCGGAACAAGTGCGTCTTGAGCCTTTTCTTGAAGGTGGAGAGACAGTCAGTGTCTCTGATGGAGGTGGGGAGTTGATTCCACCACTGGGGGGCCAGACAGGAGAAGAGCTTGTGTTGGGCCCGGCGGTCTTGAGCGGTGGGACCACCAGGCGGTTGTCTGAAGAAGACCGTAGGTGACGGGTGGGGGTGTAAGGCTTCAGGAGAGACTTGATGTAGACGGGTGCAGTCCCGTTCACTGCTCGGAAGGTCAATACCAGGGTCTTTAATCTGATACGGGCCATGATAGGTAACCAGTGGAGAGAGATGAGGAGCGGGGTAACATGGGAGCGTCTGGGTAGATTGTAGACCAGGCGGGCCGCTGCGTTCTGAATCCTCTGAAGAGGGCGGGTTGCACATGCTGGGAGACCAGCGAGCAGCGAGTTGCAATAGTCCAACTTGGAGAGGACAAGTGCTTGGACTAGCAGCTGGGTGGAGTGCTCAGACAGGTATCTCCTGATCTTCCGGATGTTGTAGAGGGTGAATCTACACGACCGGGAGACCGCAGCAATGTGGGCCGTGAGGGAGAGCTCGTCGTCCATGGTAACCCCAAGGTTCCTGGCAGAGGATGAAGGGGTCACCGTCGCAGATCCCAGGGTGATTGAGAGATCGTGGGAGATGGAGGGTTTAGCCGGGATGATGAGAAGTTCTGTTTTGGCGCGGTTCAGCTGTAGGTGGTGCTCGGTCATCCAGGCAGAGATGTTCCTGCAATGGTTTGAATACTTACATTGCCACTAGAGGTGGCACTGTCTGTACTTTGGCACTTTACTTTAGAAGAGGTGAAGTCCTCAGTGTCAGGACTAACAAATCATTCTAGAACCATGGTAAGATAACCTTTGACTGAAATCTCCCCTGTATGTAAAAGCATTTAAGCATTTGTCTGCTGACTCTCACACCATGTTTTCCAACAAGCTGTGTAACACTTCTGCGTCAGCACAACACACTATTTTTACACACACACACAAATACACCCAGCCCCCACACACACACACACACTAACATAGACATGCACACTTGATCTTTAAAGCATAAGTGAAGGAAGACAGCGAGGAACATGGTTGGGACTACAGCACTGCATAACGTAAGCCATGCATGTTTAATAAGTATTCTTGTATTCTTTTGGTGTTTCAGTGTCATTAATATACAACATTAGTGTAGGATTTAATCAAACTATTTCTTTTTTATGCCAGGACATTAAGACAGTTCACGTTATCCTAAGGAATGGTATGTGTCACCTCATATCACAAGCTCACATTTTTTTATTTAATGTTTGTGCATATCCTTTAAGGACTTCAGAATGACTTTAAAATCAATTATTTGTATTGTCTAGACAACATGACATTTTGCAGTTCTGTAGTGACTGTGTGCTGCTGACATCTATTCTTAAGCATCTGATTCTTAAGAATAGCCATGCAATGCCCCATGACTTGTGAATCCCTTTCAGTCTCTCTCTCTCTCTCTCTCTCTCTCTCTCTCTCTCTCTCTCTCTCTCTCTCTCTCTCTCTCTTTCTCTCTCTCTCATGCACTCTCTACCTCTCTCCCTCTCTCTCCTCTGTCAGAGTCGCCGTTCCCGTCCCTCAGGTGTGCGTCTGCACCTCCACTGTGAGAGCTGCTTCAGCCGGCGCTGCAGGGCTCCTGTGGAGGTCTCTGTGTCCTGTCTGATCATCCCCTGCCGCCTGCTGTGTGGAGCTCTCTTCCACCTGTGCAAAGAGGAGGAGCACTCGCTGCTCTGCCCCAATGAGAGGGCCCCCTGTCTCAACGCAGCCTACGGCTGTCCAATCGTCATGCCCCGTTCCTGGTTGGCCGCCCATCTGCAGGTGTGCCCGGCCAGCGTGGTGTGCTGCTCCATGGAGTGGCTCCGCTGGCCAACCGACGACACAGACATCCGCACACCCAACGTGCTGCATGAGAACCTGCTGAAGGAGGAAGGTAGTGCGCGGGACCTGGACCTGGCCACGGCCCTGGATGACCAGGAACGGCTGTACAGCCGTTTGAAAATGAAGAATGTGTACCCAGAGCTGATGGAGAAGGAAGAGGAGGAGGAGGAGAAGGAGGAGGAGAAGGAGAAGGGAGCTACTGGAGGCCTCACTAACGGAAAGCCCACACAGGGTGATGACGGAGGTTTGTTTTTTTTTGTTGGAAGTATGACACTATGCTTGCAGTAAATGTGGTTTTCTGCAAAAGACAAGCTCTGGCCTCAACGATTCACTTTTTAAAGCTAAATTATGTTGATTTCTTCTGTGATTCCCCCTTCAAGCCTTTGTCACCTGCTTCTGCTTTTCAACCCTTAGGTCCCCTGTCGCCTCTGTTGGAGAGGAGTGATGAAGAAGAGAGAGAGGAAAAGGAACCAAAGTTGGAGCAAAAAAAAGAGCTCAGCACCGACAAATACAACATGATGGAGAGGATGTTCAGCATGGAGAGGGGGGGCTGTGCAGTCGCCTCCAGACAGGAACCTAAATCAGGGGAGGGGAAGGAGGGGGGGAGGGGGTCCAAGGACAAGGACTCAAAAGGGGAGGAGAAAATGGAAGCAAATGGGGAAGTGAGAGGGGAAAAGGCAGGGGGAAGCAACGCGACGGGGCTGGCGCCGTGGGATGAAGGGGTGATGGAGCGTCTGGGACAGGAACTCAGCCCGCAGGAGTTCAACATGTACATGGTTCACAACGGACGCATGCTGCTCACCTTCGGCCAGATCGAGGCGTGCACGCCCCGGGATAGAGACTTCGTCTACGGAAGCCTGGAGCCTATCCCGGTCCAGACCCTGCATTCCTTTAAGGTGATCTCACTTGTGGGGCAGTTGGCTGAGCGGTTAGGGAATCGGGCTGTTAATCAGAAGGTTCCACGTTCGATTCCCGGCCGTGCAAAATGACGTTGTGTCCTTGGGCAAGGCACTTCACCCTACTTGCCTCGGGGAATGTCCCTGTACTTACTGTAAGTCGCTCTGGATAAGAGCGTCTGCTAAATGACTGAAAGTAATGTACTCAACATTCTTATCTCATATTCTTTTCTTGTCGTTTTATTTATTTATTTAAATAATTTAAATATTTTTTTTTAAAATATTTTTTTAAAATATTTTATTTATTTATTGTGTTTTATTCTATTCTTTCACGATGACCTCTCAGATTCCAGACAGTTATCACTATAAGCCACGGACCCAACTGTATGAAACAATGGTGAAACACGAGACCAAGGAGGCCGGCGTGGACACGGCAGACCTGGGTGGCGACGAGGAGACCTGGAATAGAGACGAGGCCGCCATAACCTTACTGGGCTACGCCGAGATAGAGGTCATGGGTCACAAGGTCAGCAAAAGGCCACGTGAGGTTTTCACATGATTGGAATGTTCTGGACTTTTGAACGATTGAGCCTGAGCATTTGTTGATGGTTTCTGTCAGATCAGTGAAGGTGTAGGGACATATGGACTGTACGTAGATGTGGGCACCCAGACGCACTCGTTCCCCACGGCGCCGTTCGAGCGAGACACGGTGCTGGCGGACGTCATGGTTGGCCGTCCCCTGAAGCTGCGCCTGCAGCTGCAGGTGGAGGGCGTGACTAGCCGCCACAACAAGGCCAGCTCCGCCTTCACCTTCCTCTGTGGACACTCATTCCTACGCAGAGAGTTCCCCGCGCACTTCAGGTAACTGTTTCTGAGAGATTCAAGTCTGCGTCAACCGAGCGAAACTAGGTCTTTGGAGCTGAGGCTGTGCTGAAGTAGAAATGGAAATCTTTTGTCATCGTTATTCAGGAACGTTCACGCAGACATCCAGATGTGTCTGAGTGGCTGGTTTGAGCAGAGGTGTCCCCTGGCCTACCTGGGCTGCACCTACAGCCAGAGGAGGTTCCAGCCCTCCACACACAGGGCCACCGTCACCTACAAGTGAGCACAGCGCCACTCTCAACTCTGTATCTGTGTGAAAAAAAAGCTTACATTTCTATGTTAAAGTGGTCAGTCCTTTGTCCCAGAGAACAGTATCTTGTTTGTGCACCTCCATCCCTTCCAGCCAGGAGCTGAGCATCTTCAACCTGCGTCCCACTGTTCCTGACACGCTGGCGGGGGCATCACAGCCCCCCCAAGACCCAGCAAAGCCCCCCAGGAGGAGGGCGGTCAGGGGGGGAGTGGGGCTGGACTCTCTGAGCACCCTGCCCTACGAGGTGCTGTGTCACATAGCCAGCTTCCTGGACAGCCTGTCTCTGTCCCAGCTGGCCCTGGTCTCCCGGTTCATGAGGGAGGTGTGCTCCTCTCAGCTGCAGGGGAGGGGGATGATCACCCTCCGCTGGGAGAAGAAGACCTACTCACATGGAGGGGCCACGTGGAGGCCTAAAACGGTACCAGCAAGAGAGTCAAATCCAGCTTGGTCTATCTTGGAGTACAAGAAATCAAAGAATGTTTTCGTTGCCTATTTTCATCTCTGACCTTGTCATTGTCATTGTCCTCTCCTCTCATCTCCTTTTCTTTTCTCTCCTTTTTTCTTTATTACTCCTCTCCTCCTAGGTTTGGGAGTTCAGCCACCTGTTCTCCTCTGTGAAGTCATGGCATT
Organism: Osmerus eperlanus; assembly: GCF_963692335.1. Classification (NCBI taxonomy): domain Eukaryota; kingdom Metazoa; phylum Chordata; class Actinopteri; order Osmeriformes; family Osmeridae; genus Osmerus; species Osmerus eperlanus. The sequence goes on from NC_085036.1 coordinate 10,655,678, forward strand.
TTGCGAATGTCCCCTCCATCACTGCTCATCTTAAAGTGTGTCCCTACTACCATACCGCCCCCCCTCGAGAGCCTGTGGCCCTGCCCAGCATGAGTGAGTCCCAGGGGGGCAGCCAAGAGAGAGAGAGCCTAGTCACTCACTTCATGTTAAACCGGTAACTAAGAAACAAAGGGAAAAAAGACTCTATGTGCTTCTGTTCTAAGCTGTGTGAATTTATCAACTGACTTTTTGTTCTTTGAGTCTTTAATCAATACTTGGAGCGTAGCACTGGTGAGGGCTGCTATACCAAGAGTGTTGGCTGTCAGCGCTGGCTGCTACCCACTGCTATCAGTGCCAAACTCAACAGATTATGGAGGAGTATGTGGTACTGGCTGTATGTAACAAACAACATCTGCTCTTCTGTGCCAGGGATTATGGTGTGTTCACTGTTCAGAACATGTATTCTTTTCTCTGAATAAGGCTTTTGCTTGGTCTTTCAAAACAATGTATGTGTTGAAATAAAACAAGTCTTTAATTAATTGAGTAAGTGTACGTTATTTCGTAAAAAATAACCCAACAGTTTTGGTTGGGTTGCATTCTTTTGTTGGTTTTCATTTTGAAGTTTACCACAAGAGGGCTTGTTTCGATGTCCAGGATGTGGTCTTGTCCATGGCTCTGAAAAGCATCTAGCAGGTGAACAAGGGATCCATTGTTAAATTATCTAACTAGGGATGTCGATAATTTAGCAACATAAATCTGAGGTGTTATCTAAATCACCTTCTTTGACCTTCAGTTTTTCACACCAGATCTGAATGCCGCTTGGAAATGACCATTATTCTTCGCGACCACATGCGTGGAACAGTGGAGGAACACTGCTTCTCTGTCCGGTTAATAGGCTACATTTGAGGTGGGGTTACTGCACGCACGAGTATCGACGCACTACGTCCGTTCCGGTGCAAGGCTTTGTTGTGAATAATACGCCCAATAGACTGTATACCAATCAGAAGGTTATTAAGAGGTTATTAATACACTGCTGCAGTTAAATCAACGGACGTGCTATACAAAACAGTGACCGACCTACAGCGATCGCCTGTAAGATGTGAAATATTTACTCGTTAGTCTACGCGGGCGGATGTTGGTGTTATGGCGATATGTTTTTTTCCGAGGTCTATAAAAAGATGAAGGGTATGCACAGGAAGTTGGCAGATCCACTCTTATATATAACCACGGTAAGCGGTAGCTACACCCCCATATGTACCATACTCTAGGCTTACAATGTTGCTATGAATTGTGTTTGTGTGAAACTGCAATTTTGAAAATCCAAGCAGTCAAGTAAGACGTGAAACAATCCTCAAGGTTGCATTCCTCATTGAATCTTAGTCCACTCTATTTCAACAAGCACAAAACAAATGGACATATCCATTACCAGTGAACAGGACAGTGAGCTAGGCCATCTCTGGATCTGGTAGCCTAACACCTCCCTTCCCTGGCAGGTGTGGTGAATTAGTGGTCATGGATAAGAGCAAGCTGGAGCAGCAGGTGGCTGGCGTGGAGAGGGGTGTGGCCTTCCTCCAGCAGGAGCACCTGGCCATGCTGACAGGCCTGCACCTGGAGATAACACACCTGAGGAGGCGCTGCCAGGGTGAGTCTCCCCCCAGCTGCTCAGGCGTCTCTGTGGCTCTGCCGTCCCTCTGGGTCCCCGGGACTCACTCTGTCTCTTGTGTCTGTCTCTGTAGAGCTCAGCGGGGAGCTGAACTCCAGGTTTCCCGAAAGGGTCGCGTCAGGTAAGTCGTCTTTGGTGAAGCGCCGAGTTGAATGAGAGAGATAGAGAGAGAGAGAGAAATGAAACGAAAGAGGATCCAATAGTAATAGAGGTGGGCGGACAAGAAGTGGTATCAAAAAGACAATTTATCAATAACAGAAATTCCAAGAGACAGAGATGAGCATGTGTGTGTGGATGCCTATGTGTGTGTGTGTGTGTGTGTGTGTGTGTGTGTGTGTGTGTGTGTGTGTGTGTGTGTGTGTGGATGCCTATGTGTGTGTGTGTGTGTGTGTGTGTGTGGATGCCTATGTGTGTGTGTGTGTGTGGATGCCTATGTGTGTGTGTGTGTGGGTGCCTATGTGTGTGTGCGTGTTTCAGAAGAGGAGGTTGAGCTGGCTGCGCGGTACCAGGTCGCCGAGTGTCTCCTAGCGGAGCAGCAATGCATGATGGGAGCGGTACGCGGGGATCTGAGGTCACGGAGAGCGCGAGCGACGGCTCTGGGGCGGAGCCTCAGGGACGAGGAGCGGCGTTTCCTGGAAGAGCTGAAACGCCGTAGCCACAAAATCACCTCCCTGAGCAGGGAGCTCCACCGGCAGACCGTTACCACGTCCATGCTGTGCCAAGAGCTGCACTCTGCTCGCCTGAGACTGTTCCAACAAAACCAGGGAGGAGAGCACGGGGCAAAGGAGGAGGATGAAGAGCAAGGATGGGAGGAAGAAGGAGAAGAGGAGGCGGAGGATGAGGAGGAGGAAGAGGAGGACGAGGGCGGGGGAGAGGATGAAGACTGGCTTCTGACTCCGCCTCCTCCTGCAACGCCGAGCCTGTCAGAGCGCAGACGGAACAGGCGTGTCCGTGTGAGGGAGGAGCGGGTCCGAGCGTGCGTTCCACAGGAGAGAGTGACATCACCTCTCAGGGCGGGCCCCATGCCAGATCCCGCCCTTTTCCTGGAGCCACTTAGGTACAGGCTCCTCCCCTGGAATAGGCCAATCAAAACAAGGGAAAGAGTTCAAAAGGAGGGAAAGTGGAGGGATAGGTCAGGGCGGAGGGAGAGGGTAGATATGGGAGTAGCAGAGGGAGAAACAGAACTGTGAAGGAGAGAGATGGACAGATGAACACCAGAGGTGGAGAAGAATGGAAACAGGGATTTCTTGGACATCAGTTAACAGCAGTTGACATAGATAGTTAGAGTTAGTTGTTGGATGTCAACTTGTTAAAGTGTGTAGAAGTATATCAAGATCAAATGCAATTTTCTTTGATATCAACCTCCATTGCTTTCAAAAAAGCACCCCACTGGACCTAAGCACCTCACTCATAAAACCTATTGATTCTTGTTATTCAATACTAGCTTTGCTGCGACCCCATGAGTTTGTATTTGTAGATGACAACACAATTATCTGTCAAGACATTACAGAAAGGTAGGAAGAAAGAAATATTGAATTGTATGATTTCTTACTGCACTTTATTAAACTCAAACAACGTGCTCAGTAATGACAAAACAACAACTACATTTGTCGACTCTTCTTATGATACTTGTTTTCATCCGTTGTCAATATGGATTAGAACAGGAGCCTGGCTGTTACACTGTATCCTGCCAACACCAACCAGAAGAGGGCAGCATACAGTAACCCAGACTGTCCACGTGTGTTCATGTGTCATTCATTGTATTGTGTCAGAAAAATATCAATTTAATCAAGACCAATCAGAACATGTTTTGATAATTCACTTTAGATCTAGAAAATGTTTACTTGAAAAGTGTCTATGATAGTTTAATAGTGAGCTTGATAATACACAAATTTGCAGTTGCAAAAATATGTTATTGTAGGCTATTTAATATTTGTAAGAAAAAAACATTTTTCACTTTCCTTTGAAAAAGTTGCATTCCAGAATGTTCCCACGATTCTCTCTGAACTGCTGCTCAGAATGGTAATGTCACTGCAGCGCTGCCATGGCAACGAGTGAGGCTCCAGCCAGCGCCTTTATGGAGTTCAGTGTGTGCTGAGTGTGAGTGTGTGTGTGTGTGTGTTTGTGTGCATCTATTTAGATAGATTGTCAGGGGCCCGGCTTTGTCCCGAGAGGGGGTGGTGAATATATCTGGGTCCTTGTGATGTTCTCCAAGAGGGCAAAATAAAGAGGTGTCAGAGTGGTCTAGCTGCTATTTATAAACCCTGCAGCTTCATTCTTTCTGCACGTGCTCAGCAGGGTCGGCAAACTGCATGCTCAGGCATCCAGGAAGTGACATCATTCTGTTCAAGCTCAGTCAATCTGGAAAGCGCCCTCGTGTGGAGTGGGACAACTACTGACGGGAATTGTGTGTGTGTGTGTGTTGGTGTGCATGTGTGTGTCTTATACGGCTGGGGAGCAACGGAGGGCTGGCTAGTTCTCCGTCAGACCCCCTCTAACCCTCGCTGAAACACTACCACACCGTGAAGGGCAGTGGAGGACACACACCAGGCTTGTGCAACGGGCTTCAGCAGCATGGAGAGCAGAGCCGCCACATCTACAGGACAGGACAGCCAGAGAAACTGATCAGCCAATCCAACAGCAGGAGTCGGCTGGAGAAGAGGAGTCTGCAGGAGGACCTGGACTGGTAGGAGCAAGACGAACTCCTCTGTTCTGCTGGGATTGTCTGATGTGTTTGATCTGGTTCCAGGAGGGAAAATGTATCTACTTTCATCTTGTCTCTTTTACGGGTTCTTTTCAGTTTGATCACGCTGTGCTGTTTGGATTACAGTACTGACTGATTTGGGATATCATTTATTTGGATTACGTTGATATCCAGAGACAGTGATCGTTGCCAGTGTAGTGTAGGAACTGTGTGTCTTAAAGTCTGTCCATCTAGCTTCGGAATGGCCTTTTGTCAGAACTCGCTGACTGTAAAGTCATTACAAAAAGATTCCTCAAGTCATTCTTTAAGAGTTCTCCCACAGGTGACCCCAACAGAAGAACTACACTGACATTCCAGCCTTATAATCTGGTAAATGATCCAAGTTCCTGTTGGAATCATCAGCTGTGAGCCAGACGTGATGTGTTTTTATGTGCGCATAAAGTAAAGTTTTGCACGACTGTATAGAAGCACAAGCGATTTGGGGAATATCTGAAAGATTGTGTCAGACCGCGGTGGCAAGATTCTGCTTATGAAATCCCTCCTTGGCTTTCCCCTGGACTTGTTGTGACCTTTATCCCCTCACAGACAAGCACAACAGCAGCCCTGTTTGGGAAATCATGGGGAATGTGTTCAAGTGCTGTCCAATGTTGGGAGGCTTCTTTCGGTGTCAGACGGCTCCACAAGACGGGGATGCAGAACGGTCTCCTCTGCTGTCTGAAGAGGGCAGCGAATGTGAGACCCTATGGGACGACGCAGAACAGGATCTACTAACAAACCCCACTCTGGAACAAGGTCATTTCCTGTTTCCCGACATAGTCCTCAGCAGTAGCCTTGGAGTGGATGTGGCCGTGGTCGACCCATCGGTGTGTCTGCTGGTGACGAAGGACGACCAGGCGAGAGGGGCGGGATCGACCGTGCGGGGGGATGAGAGGACAGATGGAGAGCCAGTGGAAGGAATGGATGGAGGAAGAGAGAGGCTGTGCTCTGAGGTGGAGACGCAAACAGAGTCTGGGATGGAGGCAGGGATGGAGGCACAGACACAAACAGAGGCACAGACAGAGACACAGACACAAGCAGACTATCTCATGGAGACAGATAATAAGATGGACACGAACACCCAAAGCCTGAGACACAAAGCAAAAGAGTCCTACTGTTTGTCAGACGTACAGAACCAGTTAGATATAATAGGGATACAAGCAGAAAAATGCAAAACATCCCAAACACAGACACACACTCAATTACTGGCAGTGACTGAACTGAGCACTGTCAACACAGACCAGACAACAGCTCTCTCTGAACCAATTGTTGACCAGATGGAAAAGAAGACTGTCCTGACAAAGGAGTGTGCAGATGAGAGTGAGTGGAGTCATGTCCTGACAGTGCAAACGGCCTCCCAGATAGAACAGAATGAAGACCAGACCAAACAGAACACTGTCCAAATGGAACGGAACACTGACCAGACACAACAGAACATGGAACTCACAGAACCAAGCCAAGTCCTGATGGAACAAACCATAGATTTGAGAGAATATTGTGGAGCCAAGGATCAGATGGAACCAAGTATAGGTAAAACCAAACAGAATACTTCCCAGACAGAACAGATTATTGACCCTGGAGACCTGAACACTCCCCAAGCTGAACAGATAACTGACCCTGGATACCTGGACACTGACCAGATTGAACAGAGAACTGACCCTGGATACCTGGACACTGACCAGACTGAACAGAAAACTGACCCTGGAGATCTGGACACTGACCAGACTGGACAGAGAACTGACCCTGGATACCTGGACACTGACCAGACTGAACAAGACACGGAGCAGGTAAGCCCAGATGCTGAGGAGTTGAAACAGGCTGCTGAGAGAGAAGACCAGGCTGGGACAGGTGTGGATGCAGGTGAGGAGGATGGCGTCGCAGAGTCCAAACAGATAACCTTGTTTATGGTGGACAAGCTGTTTCTGGCTGCTCCACACATCACAGGTAGGTATGAGAGAGAGAGAGAGAGAGAGAGAGAGAGAGAGAGAGAGAGAGAGAGAGAGAGAGAGAGAGAGAGAGAGAGAGAGAGAGAGAGAGAGAGAGAGAGAGAGAGAGAGAGAGAGAGAGAGAGAGAGAGAGAGAGAGAGAGTGATGCCACAACCAATTCAACATGTAGGTGAGAGAGAGTGATTCAAAAACGTTGTCTACATAAACCGTAGGGCCCACCAGTGTTAACCAACCAGATGAAGAACCAAAGGACAAGGGGACGAATGCAGATGAAGGGGAGGAGATTAGCATCCAGGAAGTGATCCGTCTGCAGGAAGAGGGGTTTACTGTTAGGATCCAGGCACCAGGATCAGAAACATTTGATCTCCAGGTATTAACACTTGTCCAGTTTGTCTATATCTTCTACATTTCTAGTGTCATTTATCCATTTTCTGTTTGATGTGAAACTCCCTTTCTAGATCCCTTTACTTATCTGAACTTCTCATCCTCAATCTTCTCGCTCTCCTTCCCCCGCCCCCTTTCTTCCTGTCATCCCTCTCTCCCAGGTGTCAGGTCAGATGCTGGTGTTGGAGTTGCAGCAGGTGCTGTTGGACCATGAGCTCACCTGTCACCGCACCTGTTTCTCCCTGCAGCTTGAGGGGGCTACGCTGGACGGCCTCACCGAACTGCGCTCCATTCCAAGCCTGCTGGAGGGGGCGCTCCTCAAAGTAGTGGAGGGTAACATACAGTTTGTATTAACATACTGTAATCTATACATTCATGTACAGTATTTATGCATTTACAATTAGACTAGCTCCCACAAAACAACTGAAATCCAAAACTCGATGCAGTAGATGTCACCCTCTCTTGGAGGTACATCACGTGTTGATGTAATCCTCCATGGCTGATGCCGACAGATCCTTACACTGTGCGTGACGCTCGCCTCCACCTGCGACATGTTCGTGACCTGCTGAGGGGCCTGGATCCTACCGATGCACACAACGGCCTCAACGGCAGCTCACTCTCTTACCTGGGCCTCTACACACAGGGAGACATGGGTAATGTAGTTCTCTTCTCTGACAGATGTTCACTCATTTTAACTATAAATGAAATTAAATGTAATCCAAACCCAGTGTTGACACATATTTCATGGTGACTGGTGATGACAGTTCTAAAATTTGGAAATAATTGTAATGAAGCATTCCCAGTTGAACAGACATCTAATCCTGAACAGACAGCCATAAACGTCTGGCATCTGTCGCTGCCTCCTCCCTACAGAGACAGGAGCACGGAAGGGCCCTGGGCAAGATTCCCCCAACTACACCCCCCCTGATTACATCCTTCCTGGGAGTAAGGACCGCCCACTCATGCCACTGCAGCCAATGAGAGAAGATTGGAGGGTAAGAGGTAGTTAGGCTGGGAACACAAACTTAAGTGGAACTCAACAAGACAAACACATTACTGTGAAACTTGTAGCGCAGCTGAACGAGTCACCTCAGAGTGACATCAGTGTCTGCTGGTGGATCATGTGAAGGTCATCCCAGATCATGTCTTCTGTGTCGGGTAGCCGTTGCAGTGCCTGCGGGTCCTGACAGTGAGCAGCTGGAACCCTCCTCCAGGAAACAGGAAGATGCACGGGGACCTGATGTATCTGAACGCCGTCACTGTGGAGGACAAACACCTCAGCATCACTGCCTCCACACGAGGCTTCTACCTCAACCAGTGAGTTGTTCCCGGCGGCCAGGCATCCAGACACACCTTTAAACTGTCACTTTACTGACCTTCCAGACTCTTGAACCGATTTTCTGTTGACACAGCAATAGCTGACTGTTGATGTATCACCTCCTGCTAGGTGTCATCTACATCTACAATTAGATTTGATTATAAAAAAGTATTTGCTGTATTCTGCGCTCTTGTCATCTGTCACAGATCGACTGCCTTTACCTTTAACCCCAAGCCAGCTGCACCCAAGTTCCTTTGCCATTCCCTTGTGGAATTGCTTAGTCAGGTGAGCCCCACCTTCAGGAAGAACTTTAACACCCTGCAGAAGATGAGGTGAGCATGTGGTCTACCCGGTCTACATTAGTACATCGCTAACGTATACTCATCCCGAGAGTACCATAGTGTTGCCATGGCTACACAATGTGCCCCTCCCTCTGTTGGCTCTCAGGGTCCTTCGGCACCCCTATGAGAGAATAGCCACGCCCTTCCAGGTGTTCACCTGGACAGCCCCCCTGGGAGACCACACCCTGAACTGTGTGAGAGCTGAGGAGACCCACACCAGCCGCATGGGGCAGGATGAAAACACGGCTGGACAGGTGAAACACACAAACGTGTTGCACGGGGAAATGCACGTCACATGACCTCGACGAACGAGGAGTTTGTGGTGACTTGCGTTTTGTGGACACAGAGTCGAGACTGGAATGAAGAGTTGCAGGCGGGGAGAGAACTCCCCAGACAGAACCTTCAGGAACGCCTACTCAGAGAGAGGACTTTATTTAAGGTGAGACCTCGGCTGTTTTATCTGCTCGTCCCCCTGTTTCCTCCAACCTTTCCATCAAACATCACTTCCCTTTTCAGACAAACAGCGACTTTCTCGCTGCTGCAAGGCGAGGTGCCATGGCAGTGGTTGACGGTAACGTCATGGCGATAAACCCGGGGGAGGAGCCCCGTATGCAAATGTTCATCTGGAACAGCTTGTTTTTCAGCCTGGGTTTTGATGTGCGTGACCACTACCACTCCCTAGGGGGCGACGCTGCTGCCCACGCTGCCGCCACCTGTGACCTGAGAGGAGTGCAGGTGAGAACGAAAAGTATGGAACCATTACAGAGATTATTCACTACCTAAGACAGACTGTTGTGTTTGCATACTGGCTGTGTTGTGTGGTTGTGCTACAGGCTTATGCAGCTCTCGATACAGACGGTCTCCATACACTAGGAACCGCTGTACTGGATTACCGTGGTTACCGTGTAACCGCCCAAACGATTGTCCCTGGAATTCTGGATAAGGATCAGGAGCAGAGTGTGGTCTATGGGTCTAATGATTATGGAAAGACTATCGTCACACATCCCAGGTAACACACAAGCACATGAGCACACGTGCTTTGTAATGTGTTTGATGGGCTAGAAAAAGCATCTTGTTATATTGCAGATTTGTAGAGCTTCTAAACAGCACCAGTGGGCCAATGAGGATTAAGCGTCACCTGGTGCTTGACCATACCCATCTCCCTGTGGAACTCTGTTCCTCTGTCGAGACCAAGGGCATTCTGGGAAACGATGGAAGACATTACATCCTTGACCTCATACGCTCCTACCCACCTGACCTCAACTTCCTGTTCTTGGAGGAAGGGGAGGAGCTACAAGAGGACTGCCACCGCCCTGGTTTCCCACGGCAACACCCGCACAGCCTGGCCAGTCTGAGACCAGAGCTGCTGGAGGCTTTTGTCCAACACAGGTCAAACACTTGCAGTACATGGCTGAACAGGATGTCATCAGAACTATTTAATGTCACAAATTGCCAGTTTTCACATGATGACTGACAGAAAACGTTCCATACAGGTATGAAGTTTTCCTCGAGATGGTTGCCTCCGGGCTCAACCAAGAGGAAGTGTCTCAAGAAGAGACAGGGAATGGCACTCAAGCAGATAGGAGACTGGCTGAAGGTGGGAGCCTGGCTGAAGGTGGGAGACTGGCTGAAGGTGGGAGACTGGCTGAAGGTGGGAGACTGGCTGAAGGTGGGAGACTGGCTGAAGGTGGGAGCCTGGCTGAAAGTGGGAGACTGGCTGAAGGTGGGAGACTGGCTGAAGGTGGGAGACTGGCTGAAGGTGGGAGCCTGGCTGAAGGTGGGAGCCTGGCTGAAGGTGGGAGACTGGCTGAAGGTGGGAGCCTGGCTGAAGGTGGGAGCCTGGCTGAAGGTGGGAGCCTGGCTGAAGGTGGGAGACTGGCTGAAGGTGGGAGCCTGGCTGAAGGTGGGAGACTGGCTGAAGGTGGGAGCCTGGCTGAAGGTGGGAGCCTGTCGATGGACCAGGCCACAGCTCTGGAGTCAGCAGAAACAGCAGGATTCAGAACCGGCGCAGGTGATAGACTGACAGACACTTTAACAAGGACAATATTTTAAAACTCCCCTACACAAACAGGAATATTTTCATGTGAGGATGTAAACATGAAATGTGTTTTTCAAATGTGTGTGTCTTTGTAGATACTCGCAAAAGAGTGGTGATCCAGAAGGCTTGTGAGGCTGTTGGCTCAGTCAGTGACTCCTGCTTTGATATCAGATTCAACCCTAACATCATCTCTTCTGGTACATAGATCATAGCATCGCACATGCTCACATGCTCACACAAAAGATCCAAAACACAATCAGATGTCTTTGTGGTGTCTGTCTATGTTGCAGGGGTGCGTTTCCCAGCAGAACTGTCTGAGGACGTTCAGAAACAAAGGCAGTTGTTAAAAGATGTTGCTGTCTTCTTGCTATCCAATCAGATTCCATCACTGGTAAGACCTGTGAGCGTCCTACACCCATGCACCAAGAGCACTTTGAAATCAGACAGATTATAGCTGTGTGTGTTTGTGTCTGCATGCCCATGTGTGTGTGTCTGATTGCCTGTGTGTGGTGTGTGTTTGTGTGTGTGTGTTGAAGATAAGGGACTGTCTGGATTATACGGTGGTGGTGATGGATGGAGGTACCCTGACTGCAGAGCTTCATGAGCGGGGTGTGAATGTACGTTACCTGGGCACTTTGCTGGAGCAACTGGAGAACACTGGGGAGGGAAAGAGGCTCGGGCATTTGCAGGTATACTACACAACACGCACTACATACCTTCTGGAAACTTTCTTATATGTAATCCCATATTTACTGTCACAGAGCAACTGTTCACCTGTTCTTTTTTTAAGAGAGTTGCCATTGGTGAGGTGATTATCAGGAGTGCCAAACACATTTTCAAGACGTATCTACAGGTAAGAAAATCGATACTTTCAGAAAACATAAATTCCTTTTATGTTTTTTAACCTTTTTTACTAATAGGGTTCCTATTGTATACCTTGTGTGTATTTTTCCCAGGGTGTTGAGCCCTCAGCCCTATCCGCAGCTGTCAGCCACTTCCTGAACTGCCTCCTGAGTTCCTCTTCCTCATCCTCTGACTCCGCCTCCTTCGTGCCACCAGATGAGCTTCTGTCCCGTCGCAGGAGCCGCCGGCGTCGTAGCCATGGAAATCGAGTTTCCATGGTTACAGATGTCGTCTGGGCAAGGCTGACTCCCAGTGACCTCTGGAGTAAGATCAATACTGAGGCAGAGCGGTACTACCACTACAGACTGTGCTGGTGAGTGAGTGAGTGAGTAAACATGTATGAGGGGCCGTTTAGGAAATAATTCAGACTGTCACATTGTGTGAATGTTTCAAATGTGAATGTCTTTGTGTTTCATATGTGTTTGTGTAAGGACAGTCTGAATTATTTCCTAAACAGCCCCTAATAAATATGGCATTTCTTTACAACCTATCCTTTTGTCTCTCTTGCTGGGTAGTGAGAACATAGATAAGGCAATTGAAAAGTACAGTCTACAGAAGATCTCCCTGCTCAGGGAGATGGCCATCAAAACAGGCATCCAGGTCAGATATGCAGGAGATCTCACACATTACACATACCGATATTCCCTTTGTCCACAAAATTTAATTCAAGTAATTCTTTCCTCCCTTGTAGGTGCAGTTGAGGGAGTATGTGTTTGAGTCTCGGCATAGGCCAGTGTTTAGTGAGGAGGATGTCATCAACATGTTTCCTGTGGTCAAACACCTCAGCCCTACAGACTCTGACGCAACACAGCTGATACAGCAATCCCAGGCCACCATACATCAAGGTCAACTTATGATGGTTTTAATACTGCTTACTAGTAGTACTATAATTATTTCCTAATACAAGCAGTCCCTGAGGCTTTAGTGCCTGAGGGACTGCCTGCTTTAGTCCCTCAGGGTATACTAAATTTGTGTGTGTGTGATTTCAGGGCTCCTTAAGGAGGGCTGTGAGTTGATAAGACAAGCTCTCACCTTGTTCAGCAGTGTGTGTGGGGTTCTGCACAAGGACGTGAGCATTTGCCTGCGTCTGCTTGGACGACTCTGCTATTTAATCGGAGATTTTACTGAGGTAAACTCATTTCAATCATAACCCCTCTGCAGTGTGTTTATCCAACAATCCATTCCCTGTATTTCTACCAGAAAAATCATTTCGTACTGTGTCCACAACCCAAACCTGAAAGGGCAGATGTGTCTCTTCTCCAGGCCCTCAGTCATCAGGAGAAGGCTGCCCTCATCACTGAGAGAGTGCAGGGCATAGATCACCCTCAGACCATACAGGATTATGTGAGTTGCTGCCTCCTTGACAAAAACGTTATATCGTTACAGTTATTGTCTAATCGTAATCTAGAAAAGTAACGATGTTTTTGGTTGTGCGTCAGACTCATCTGGCCCTGTACTGCTTCGCCGGGGGTCAGATCTCTACCTCCCTGCGTCTGCTCTATCGCGCTCGCTACCTCTCTCTGCTTGTGGTTGGAGAAGACCACCCACAGGTGGCGCTGTTGGACGTAAGTCAAACTGGGAATAGACTCTTCCCTTGTTGATTGAATAGCTTTCCTGGAAAATGCTAATTGATTGCTTGGTTGGGTGATTGATTTTTTCATTCATTTATTATTTACTGATTTCTTTCCTGCCTGTCTTTTAATATGTGCAAACATGTCTTCTGCTCTGCCTGTGCAGAGTATGTTGGGTTTGGTGTTGCATGGGCTGTTGGAGTATGACCTTTCGCTGAGGTTCCTACAGAATGCCTTAACCCTCACCTTAAAATACCATGGTACAACATCTCTTAAACACGCACAGAGGTAATTTTATGATATTTCTTTTATTTATACAAAGGTTATTTAGGCCTTTTCTCATTCCATCTCTCTAAATGTATTTGTTTCTCTAACCCTCCCCATCTCCTCTTCCTCTAATGCAGTTATCACTTGCTAGCTATGGTATTTGAAAGCAAGGGAGACTTCCGCTCAGCTCTGCAACATGAGAAGGAGGCTTATTCCATATACAAGAACCAAGTAATCTTTTTAGTTGTGGGAGATTGTTTTTCCGATTAAACTGATTATCTACTGATACTTGTACGGTACTTGTCTGTCATGACATCCGGTTTGAGCTAGTTGTACACCCACAGGTAGGGGACAGCCATGGGAGTGCCCGAGAGAGCTCAGAGTACCTGGAGAGTCTGACCCAGCAGGCAGTGACTCTCCAGAGAGCCATTAACCATATCTACAGTAGCGTCTCAAGCACCTGCCTCACACCACTGAAGGTCTTTGCTCCCAATACACACAAACCTGCTCGTTTGCATAGCAACGCATCACAGACCTCACTTGACATCACAGACATTTGCATGCTTGCTAGTTTATTCAATTCCTTCTTTTCCTTTTTATTTCTCTAGTTTTCCACTCCCAGACTCCCTGTGGTTCTTCAACAGCTCAATCTTGTCTGTGGGATCATCCTGGTTCCACTCAGGTAAACCTTCCCACTGTCATAAACTTTTTTTTAAATGACCATGTTCATAACCAGCTGTGAGTTCAGCGATCCCGATAGTTAATGTGGATAGTTAATTGCCCTCCTTCCCTTCGTCTCCATAGCAACAAGGACCTTAAGCAGCTGAGGGCGGAGTTGAAGGGGAACAGAGAAGAGGGACATGCTCTGATTCAAGAGCTGGATGGTCTTATGGACAAATTATCTGTACGTGCCTGACCACAACACAATATATGCTTTGGTAGATGGATGCACTACTAAACAATTTACAACCTTTACACATGCATATCTATGCATAATAAGGACTGTCATCCCAATACAGTAAACACTGTTAAAAAGGAAGACTTTTCATTTGAGAGACATTTTCATTAGTTTTATTTCATTTAAGAGACTGGTGTAAGAATGTAATGAACTAATGTGTATAAACGATGTGCTCTAGTCTCAACTGACAGCCAAATAGAATGACTAAGTTACTATTCAGAATAACTGTAAAGGGGAGGAACTTCAGTAGAACTGTAGAAGGCACATTTAGTACATTGGCGTGTGAAATAAACTGGAAAGGAGAACATGTGTACCATACAGTGTTTACCGTGTTCATCTGAGTAGGTCTCTTGGCCACTTGTTACAATGGATGTTGGTTGGATAAAATGTAAGAAAAAAACACTATGCAAAAGGCTGTTCTGATTTTCCTAACTGTTAAGTAATTCTTACTGACCTCTTGAAATTATTGACTTGGTTAACTTTGGGACACAATTCTCATTAAATGTGTGCTCATCCTTTTTCTGCTTTTGGTGCATTTCGGCATTGCAAAACATTCCTTTAAGACCCTATGTCCAGCAAGGTGAAATATTGTGTAACAGTCCTGGCATTCTTGCCCACAGTGGTTATGCTCCCCATCTTAAATTAATTGCAGTTAACAGTTATTGATATACGGGAGAATTTGAGCCTAAGTAATGAGAGAACAACCAAATCAAAATAGTCAGCGATGGAATGTTTTCACAGTTTACATTCCCTTCATATACCCTCAAATGTAATATATAGTTACAATGTTCTAGAGAGAGAGGTCGGGTGAGTCCAGAGACGTCGGTGGACCTATGAGATTTGTGAATCACAGGAGCTGAATGTGAAGCAAGCCTACACCACACCTTATAATACTTGTGTTGCGTAGTTTTTATTAGCTACATATTGTAGTTAGAACAGTTGCATGATTTTATAGGAGCTTTCCTTCAGCACCTGTTTGACCAGAGCGTGCGCGCCTACGAACCAACGCCAGTCCGTGCGCGTGCCCGCCATCCGAACGCGAATGCGGTGGTAAATTCTACAAGGAGAAATCCTACTGACCTACCCTGCCGGGGTATTGTAAAAACACTCTACTCTTAAGAGAGATAGAACTAGAAGCATACTTGATTAGCTGTTTCGATAACAAATACAGGATTATGACACAAAGCGTACACAAAGGGGTAAGTGGGTTTCATTTCTCTGGTCCCTGATTTTGCCCTAAAAGTCAGCGAGAATCATGACGATTTGGCTGCAGTTTTGTGCTTTCCCTCCGTCTGCCTCAAAATGGCGGAGAGGCCGTTACAGCAACCTAGGCGACACAAGGTTGGAAAACTGATTGATTTGTTATTACATTGTCTTCTCTTGACTAATGTTCTAATTTTTAAACTAATTTAATGAACACATATTATGAAAATGTGATTGTTACATTTTAGTTTACTTAGCTAGTTAGCTAACAGGTAGCTAGCAACGATTCAAACTTTGGTAGCTAGTGCTACTGTAGCCTGTCTAGGCCTGCACGTTTTGCAGACCGAGTTTTGCCAATTTTGTGAGGGTGGGTAGCATTCTAATGCAAGTCCACAGGCGGCGCACTAAATGTCATATTGAATCTGTGAACTTACTGCTAGCGAGTTTGACTAGTTGGTTTGTTAGATTACTTGGTGGGTGGTTTAGTATTTCATCTTTACCAGCGTCTTTACCTATCGTTTCGTACAGTACTACTACAGCCTTAACTATTGCTAATGTTTTGTTGGCTGAATGCTGTCAATTTTCAACGTGTCATTCCATCTTGGCAAATAAGGATCTACCTTCCATGTTTTGTCTAACGAAAAGTGTATCATGTCTGTCCTTCGTTTTTTGGTGACATTTTCGAGGGCTCCTTAGAAGCACTCAATCTTCGGAGCACTTTGCTTGTTTGGACCACATAATTTAAAAACGAGTGAACTCTGTCTTGCATGACCGCTCCGTCTAGAGCATTTTACTGGCTTAATGGTTTTAAAATTGTAATCATTTCGAGGTTCAGTAGTTAGTAAGATTGTGTCCTGGGATGTTTTTGAAAGTTAAATTGTGAAATGTAATTAGAGTGGAACATACAACCCCATGTTTTTCTATGATTCAGCCGTTTCCATGGCTGACGTTGGCTAGCTAGCAAGCTAGAAAGGGCGTTGCTGGTACTACTTCAACCTTGTCTTCTAACCCTCAGTCAGTGACAGTACAGTAGCTAGCTGTTGTTGCAAGCTTTCGCTTATTTTGTTAACGCGCTAGTTTTCTACTCTAAGCTACCTAACTCCCCTACTAGTACCTAGCTAGCTAACATTAAGGGACTTCAGTTATTATTGATGGCTAGCTAGCTAGGCTAGTGCTAACATTCTAACGTTCACAGATGAGAACGTGGTTATGTGGTCAACATGTAACCGTCTAGCTAACTTATGTGCTTGCTATTTTTCATTCGCCGCGTTTTCCCAACACACGTCTATCCCAACACGTCTATTATTTGATCACAATTCGTTTATCGGTGTCAGTCATCTCTTGTTTAACAATGTTACACATTTCTAGTTAGCAAGCTACAAAATAACCCGGTGGGTAGCTAGCTCGCTGGCTGTCATTGTGGTGTAGAGGGAGGACATGAGATCTACACAAACAACAAAGATTGATGGCCCTGTTCGTGGAAGCGCCTTCAGGCCGTGATCGCCCAAACAGTCAACTGTTGTCAGTAGGTCAGCAGTTTAAGGCTGGTTAGTTACCATGCAGGCCAACAACACAATGTCTTTGTGTCTGTTTTGTAAAGGTTGGTTTGTCATCTTCTACTACAAAACAGCATAGGTCCAACAAGATATTATTTGAACTTGGGTCTAGAAAGCACCTACTGAACATGGATGACCTTGCCCGCAAAACACACTTAATACGAATAGATTTGGGCCGTCTTGCATCATTCAAAATGGCATGTGATCGATATTCCACAAACATATGGATGTAGGCAGCAATAATGCTGTGTTTTCTGAGGCTTTAGTTTTCATTGCCTCTGCATTTGCATCCCTAAGAATGATTAAATGGCAGTCTGCAGGTAGGTGATCAATGTGACCTTTGCCTCATACCTCTTGATCTGGCACAGATTATCATTTGTGTAGTGATGGTTCATGTCTGTATGGGCGTGGGGCAGTACATCACTCTTCTATAGGGCCTACATTTGGCATTTCTCCTTGTCAGAGCATAGTGTTTTCATGTTGAAGTTATGTTTTAGTCAGAGTCCACCCTCCATCTGCTCAACTCAACTGTTTGTGCTGGTAAACTGCCTTCTCTTGAAGAGTGTAGTAGAAATGCATTAGAATGCTGGCTCTGCAGTGTAAAGGATTTTATTCAGGGTTCTTTGTGACTGGAAAGGGGCTTAACTAAACACTTCTCCAGACCATTTCTCAATGTAAAACCTTACTCCCAGAAGGCCTCAAATTAGCTGTCCTTGATTGTACCTAATCTACAATTGTGATTAATTTGCGTTTGTAAGGCAGGCAGTACTACTTATTTGTAACAAGTCTAAATGACTTGGCTAGGTATTGTTCATTTGGTTAAGGCTGAGCCTTGCGTTGGCATAGATGCACATGGCACTTCTTGATAAGGGAGCTGGACTTTGAACACCTATTGCCCGATTACCGATTTATAGTCCTTTGACTTTGTAGCCTTAGGTCACTGGTTCAGTTTTGTAGAACTTTGTAATATGACAAATCCACGCACATGTGAGCTCCTGCCGCAGCCTCATGCAGGCCTGGGGTAGAGCTGCCTGGCTCAGCCTGTGTGGTTACATCATAGCTGCCAGGCAAGGCTGATGTAGTTAGCAGGCCATTTCCGAGCCATGCTAAACAGCAACAGTCCAATGATAGCCATCCGCCATTCTGCTGCTGCTCATGTCGGCCCCCAGATCAGTGGTCATCATCAGTCAGAGGAGACAAGGAGGGGAGGATTGTGAGACTAAAAGGACCTGGCCCATGGGGTATGGGGTTCACTGGGCTACTGTTCAAATGTATACCGTAGGCCTTTTGGACTCTACATGTTGGTTATTTCAATAGACTGTTGTCAGAATGTTTCGTAGTATGATCCTGAACCTTAGAGAGAGAGATTTAGTTTGAAAACCAAAGTGTACCGTTAGTAGCTGACTGACAGACAAACAGATTCAGATAGACAGTCAACAGCCGTTTTTTTTTTTCTCCTTATGAAGGTCCCCTCTGTCCTGAGGTTAATCCTGTTAGCTGCAGTCAAGCCCCTTCCTCATTGCACTGTCAGCTGTCTGGGAGACTAGTAGTCTCGATCTAACACACACACTCTAGACTCTTGGTGGTCTGGTCACTAAGCTGCTTAGTGCCCCTGTGGCTTCAGGTAGTGGCAGTTTTTAAGGCTCAGGAAATGGTTTGGAGAGAGAATCGCCAAAGCTGTATATGACTGCACTGATTTATTTTTCAGTTTCAGTCTCACATATTGCATTGGACCTGTGAACCACAGATGTGTGTGTGATTTGATAGATGATGTCAACCTAATTAAATCACTCCTTTTCTGTTTGTCCCTTTTTCATCCCTCCCTTATCTAACTGCCTAGCAGATGATGGGTAGATGTCATTGCTGAGTTTCTGTGGGGATCGGCTGTGAATTTCTGTAATTAGAAGAGACCAGACTCCTGAGTGACAAGCCTGCGCCTCTTTTCTTGTGGCACACCGTTGCCACCTCCGGTTCTCTGTGGGCGGACTGAAGGAACAGAGAACCCCCCTCCGCACGCTACAGACACCTGCCCGGCCTCACCCCGCCTCCCCCAGAGGGAGAGAGAAGCCTCAACAGCCATCATGGTTCTCTCTCAGAGACAACGAGATGAACTGTGAGTATACATACCCCACGTTAATAAGTAACTTGATTAACTTTCTTACTGCAGCTTACCGGGTGTAGTTATGCCAACAAAGATCTTTACGCTTGAACAAATATAGTCTAGCAAACAGGGCTTAGTCAGGTTTGTTTACATGTACGGTGCACATCATCGATGGAGGGGGCTTCTGTAATGGGGCGTGTGTGGTGTGCTCACCTGTGAACATGAGCATGGAGAATGTGGCCATGCACACTCCTGGGGGTGCTTCATGGGACGGCTCGGTAGTGTGAATATTTCATAACCCTCATGACTGGAGAGACAGGAGGGGGAGGGTGGAAGGAGAGGAGGAACTGAAAGGGAGTGATGTGTGGATTCTTCCTGGCCAGCCATGCGTAGATGCAAGCTCTTACAAAACCCGACATTGTGGGGTGATTTATTATTTTGATAGTTATCTTAAGAGCGTCAATCATTACCTCTGTTTCCTTAATCAGGGCAAGAGTGTTGCTTGTGCACGTGTAGAATCCCTTCAGAATACAGAATACTTATGAGGTATCTGACCTAGAGATAATCTGAATGATGATGATGTGCTGATGTCTCATTGGCAGGCTTTAGCAGAGCAGGGTCTCTGTTCAGCCCCCTCTGCTCCGGTAGCAGGGAGCAGGCTGATGGCGTGCATCTGTAAAGCTCTGGATGCTTCGCAGACAGGAAATAGTCTGGTGAACCATTCTACTCTATGTGTAGTAGGCTGTGCCAAATCTGACGTAATGCACAAAGTAACAGGCACACTGCTGAACCACAGACCAGTAATCTCAAAACTCGTACACACACACACATACTCACCCACAGACAGGTTACAAGGATCTGGCTGCCAGTCTAGGGGTGCTGATGTCACAACCTAAATTTAGAGCTGCTACTCGTAAAATATTAACGCTTCTATCTGAGACAGAAAACTGTCTCAGATAGAAGGCCGTTATATAAATACTTCTTATTTATATAACGGTTTGCATGTGGGTGGCTCCCGAGCCCTCCTCTAAATTTAAGCGCTAAATCCATGTTAGCTGTTGACTGGTTTCCACAGCAACCAAAAACACACACTTTCTCTGTGATTCAGTCTTGGGCGTTTTCCTAGAGCGTCATCGTTTCTCTGGGTTTTGGCTCCCTGCTGACATTTAAGGTGGAACACCAACTCTCACTGCAGCACACACACCATCTGCTAGACGGGGTGTGGTCCTCCCTTTAAGGTGGAACAAAGATTTTTAAGGCAGAATCAATGCATCTATAAATTGTTGACGATTATCCCCTGGTCTCTCTTGCTCCGTCGTCAGAAACCGAGCGATAGCAGACTACCTCCGCTCCAACGGGTACGAGGAGGCGTACTCCACTTTCAAGAAGGAGGCAGAGTTAGATGTGGTAAGACCATGCCAGGCGTGGGACAAACTGACAACATGGCATAGATTCAAATTTCCAAATTCAGCCCCCCCCCCATCAACATCCAGAATAGTTTGCTTAGCTTTTCTCTTTGCCCCTCAGAATGAAGAAGGAGACAAGAAGTACGCCGGACTTCTGGAAAAGAAATGGACCTCAGTCATCAGATTACAGAAGAAGGTAGGTTAACTCTGAATGGGCAGACTAGTGATGCACATATGGGGCTCTACAAACTCTACACTAATACTGTACTGTGGCAGATTTCCCTTCAAAAGGAGATTATAGCTTTGAAAAATGCAGTAATGTGGACCATGACATTTCTTTGAGGTTTTAGATTCAGTTTTTTAACGAAGGGGCGAGTTTGCTCATTGCTCGGCAAAAATGAAGCCCTTTAGTTAAATGCACATGCTCTGTATGTGATCCCCTGCTCTGCAGCGTGAGTGCACTGGAGCATCTGCAGTACAGCCACCAAAAATGACTCCCCTCCTTTTCGCTGCCCTCTCTTTCAACCTAATTCTCCCTCTCCCCACTCCAAATCTCCCCCCCCCCCCTCCCTATCTACCACCACGGCCGGCCCCCTCCTCTCCAGGTGATGGAGCTGGAGTCGAAGCTGAACGAGGCCAAGGAGGAGATGACTCACGGGGGTCCGGTGGCCCAGAAGAGGGATCCCAAGGAGTGGATCCCCCGCCCCCCGGAGAGATACGCCCTAAGCGGCCATCGCTCGCCTGTCACGCGGGTCATCTTCCACCCAGTCTTCTCTGTCATGGTCACGGCCTCTGAAGACGCCACCATCAAGGTGTGTGTGTGTGTTTGAGGAAACATCCTTGTTTGTCAGGCTTTTCTTTGCATTTCAAAGATGTGCTGCAGATCTAAAGCCTAGGCTCCTTCCCTCTCTTCCTGTCGTTAGCTTTCTTCCTCTCCCTCCCCCTCCCTACTCCCTGTTCTGCTGTGTCACTGCCTATCTACGTGGACATGGGGTGATGCACTGGTTGTTAAGGGCAACGCTGGCTCTGTTCTCGGAGCATGGAGCGATGCTCCCAGGGAAATCTTTTGATCTCTCTTCTCTCTCATCTCTCGCTCCTCTCAAAGAAATGGAAACGGGAGGAGAATAATTGCTGCCAATTGAATAAAAAACTGAGTGTGTGTGTTTTGCTGGATCGTAGGTGTGGGACTATGAGGCTGGGGACTTTGAGCGCACCCTGAAGGGCCACACAGACTCTGTGCAGGACATCTCCTTCGACCAGACAGGCAAGCTGCTGGCCTCCTGCTCCGCAGACATGACCATCAAGCTGTGGGACTTCCAAGGCTTCGAGTGCGTCCGCACCATGCATGGTAAGGGAGCAGGGGACGCTTCACCTTCGTTACTGCTAAACGCTCGACAGAAAGAACTGTTAAACAACGTGTGTCAACGAGACTCACACGGGTTGAAGTCAGTTGAATTGTCCCTGGTGAAAGCCAGAGAACACGCCTCTTTACTCGCACGGCGTAGCGATGGATCCATATATTATTAAAGAAACGGTGTGTTTTTCCAGAAGGCTGGAGAAGCTTGTGTGTAGTCTGACACATCAAGTTGGCCCTGGTCTTTGAAATATCCCTCCATCCTCACGATGCTGAGAGTCGCTGACGTCTCTCCTGCCTCCTGTAGGTCACGACCACAATGTGTCGTCTGTAGCCATCATGCCCAACGGGGACCACATAGTCTCCGCCTCCCGAGACAAGACCATCAAGATGTGGGAGGTGGCCACTGGGTGAGTGAAGTGGACCTGCTGTGGCAACACAGTCCAGAAATGACCCTGACCTGTAATCTCAGCACCTGGCAAGAGTCTAGGAGAGTTGGGTATTGTTTATGGACAAGACCTTTACTCTCTGGTGCGTGTGTGCGTGTGGTCTCATCCTTGCTCTACACTGGTCCTCCTCCAGGTATTGCGTGAAGACGTTTACGGGCCACAGAGAGTGGGTGCGCATGGTTAGGCCCAACCAGGACGGTTCTCTGATCGCCAGCTGCTCCAACGACCAGACGGTGCGTGTGTGGGTGACGGCCTCCAAGGAGTGCAAGGCGGAGCTGCGGGAGCACGAGCACGTGGTGGAGTGCATCGCCTGGGCCCCCGACAGCGCCCACCCCACCATCCTGGAGGCCACTGGCTCCGAGGTACACCCAGAGGGAGGAGACTGATGGCCAAACCAAACGCACCCATTATTCTTCTACTGATATCATCTTTTTAAAATGTTTTTCCTCTTGGGGCAAAGATCTTGCAAGTATTTCAGTATCAATCTTATGGCTTTGTTTCCAAAGTGCCACTGGCCATGTAGGTTTGATTACAAGTGTGCGTTGTGGCCTTTAGTGCTGCAGTAACTATATATATATCTCTATCTATATTAACATTTACATTTAGTCATTTAGCAGACGCTCTTATCCAGAGCGACTTACAGTAAGTACAGGGACATTCCCCCCGAGGCAAGTAGGGTGAAGTGCCTTGCACAAGGACACAACGTCATTTTGGCACGGCCGGGAATCAAACCAACAACCTTCTGATTAATAGCCTGACTCCTTAACCGCTCAGCCATCTGACTCCCTATTAACAAGCCTGTCTGTGCTGCAGAGTAAGAAGAGTGGGAAGCCTGGCCCATTCCTGCTGTCTGGCTCCAGGGATAAAACCATTAAGATGTGGGACATCAGCACTGGCATGTGCCTTATGACTCTGGTAAGTCTTGTCTGTGTGTGTGTGTGTGTGAGAGAGAGAGAGTAATGTCTGCATGTGAGTTTCCGATATGTGTGTGTGACCTGTGTGTTCTCTCCTAGGTGGGCCATGATAACTGGGTACGTGGTGTGGTGGTCCACCCAGGAGGCAGGTTCATAGTGAGCTGTGCTGACGACAAGACCCTGAGGATCTGGGACTACAAGAACAGACGCTGCATGAAGACCCTGTGTGCCCACGAACACTTTGTTACCTCTCTGGGTAAGACTGCCTGCACCCCTTGTGTTGTTCTGTGCCCCGGAGGAGACCGCATACACGGTTGTTCTGCCAAAGCCCATGCTTGTCAGTTTGTCGTCCAGGGTCATATTCTTTTCATCCAGGGTAACTTTTTTTTTTTTTTTTTGCATCTCTTCCAGATTTCCACCGGTCTGCTCCCTATGTGGTGACGGGCAGCGTTGATCAGACAGTTAAAGTCTGGGAGTGTCGCTGAGCCAGCATGCGACCCTTTAGCAGCCCTACTACCCCTTCCCAACCACCCCTTTCCCCCTCTGCCCGCCGCCCCCTCCCCCCCCCCTTCCCGACACACCCACCCAAGCCCCACGTCACGCACTTGATACCATGATTAAACTGGCTCTGTCCCTCCTACCTTGTCAAGCCCTGTTAAGATAACTATTGTCCTTTTATGTAAATTATTCTGGATGTAGAGTACGCTTAATAAATGTTACACACTCACATATACACACACACTCAAGAAAATAAGTATTCCTTGCATGATGAATCCAAAAGAAAAAGAAAAAAAAAACACTTGTATACTGTTCAATTTGCCTAATTTGCATACTGTTGTCATGGCGTTCCATGGGGGGTCAAAGGGTACATTTTCCTGGCACAGATGAATGCTGGGTAACTTAACACGGTGCACGGAAATGGATCACTTCCCTGGCTTTAGGGTTTAGTTTGGCTTTATTGGATTTGTTTCCTCACCTCCAATGTTGTGGTCTGTTGCCACCTGTAACGAAGAGAGAGAGATGGTAAAGGACAGCTCTGATGCGTGTGAAGTGGGCAGAGGAAGCCTAATGAACGAGGGCAAAAATGATTGGAGATGCCGATGTATTCCAGTAGTGATAAAAGGATGAGAAAGGCTGTGAAATTGGTGGGCATGACCATGAGTGTGTTGTTTTTGTTTGTTTGTTTGTTTGTCTGTATATAATGACAGGAGAAGCTCTCCACCTCATTCCCCTGCGACTGGTGGTGTAAGGGAGGGGAGGCAGGGGAGAGGGGAGGGCTTAGATGCAAAGCTTCTTTCCCCACATTGTTCATACTCTTCGTCTTTCATGACTTTAGTCCATACTCACAGGACCTTAAAGATCCCTATGCTGCAGAGAGCACACACACATATGAACAGACTAGTCTCTCTTTACACACACACACCAACACACACTGGTGTACGTGTGCAATGCCCCTGAGAACCCAGTGCCCTCTCGCTCGCTATCTCTGCCTTGTTAACCCACCGAAGGCTCCCTGTGCTCTGGGACGTCAATCTGCTTTCTGTGGTCTCACTGCTCTCTGAAAACACACGCAGATGCACATACATACGCACAGTAAAATTGTGTATCAATATATCTGGATGTCATTGTTTGCAACATAATAAAAAAAATCTGTACATATATAATGGTTTTTGGCCTCCCGTGTGTTTTTTTTTTTAAATGCTTCCTACTCTTTTGCCCTCAATGTTCTCCTAATATAGTCAGAAATAAACCCAGCATGACTGAAAACACATCTCATAGGTCAACCAGTCCAGACCAAGAAAGCTTTGCACGTGAATCGGTGTTTGATATTATCAGGCCCAGGCACCCTGCACCCACCTTCCTGGCCCCCCCTGGGCTGTGACCTAATGACCCTGGGTCAGAAGCTGTCAGTCAGGCCATGAATCACGCCAATGATTGATGGAGTGGGAGATGGCTCACATTCTATCTTGCCATCCCAGCCAGTTCGTTTGGGGTGAGGGGGAGGAATGTGTTACTATCATCTGTAGAGACAACACAATGTAGCTCCTAGCAATGTCCTGCCTAGATCTCCCTGTGTGTTAAGTGGCTCACTGTACAAAACCTACAAAAGACAGGAAGAATTCAGGTGTTCCTAAAAACGTATAGAACTCCAGCCTGTTCCTGCTGGCACAGAGGACAACACTTGCTCACACCCACAGAGCTATCCCTGGCTCCTAGAACATGCATCGTATCCTGGCAACGGGTTGCCACGAGAGCAAGTACGTTAGAAGCCCAGTCCTGTGGCCTATAAAATGACACAGAGAGGGAGCTGTGTAAGAGTATGAGACACAGTGGGGAGTGTGGAGATGAGTGGGGAGAGTGTATGAGTTCTGCAGTAAATGGAGAAACGAGAGGGGAAGGAGGGAAGGTAAAAAAAGGAGTAAAAGACAAGACTACCTGATCTGCCTGACTGTTTCCAAGCTGATGCACCAGAGCAGAAGAATTGGCCTACTTCCTCAAGCTGGACACTCCCCAACACTTCACACACTTTCTCTTATACATAGAAGCCGAGCAAAAAAATTCCACTCAGGATTCTGGGTTGAATTATTTCTTTCTGTGTCGTAAAAGATGTGTGAACCGGGTTGATAGAGATGTGCAAAGGATGGTAGAAGTATCAACGACCACATACACATGCAACTTGATCCCTTAAAAGAACGATTCACACAATTATCTCAATTGTTTTCTTCATGAAAAGGCAGTACAAAGGAAAAGGGAATCTGCTGCAGCTGACTCAGGATTATTCGGTGTGACTAATCACTTTTATAAAGGCAGTGTGTCCAATGCTCTTATATGTGGTCTACTACCGGCCTGTGCAGAGAAATTAGATGACAAAGCAGAGACTATCGCTCTCTAGTGTTAGAATGTGTTATTACAGTTTGATCCATAACATTCATGTTATAGGTTACATTTCCATAGTATTTAACAGATACACATAACCTTGTCAATGAATACAACTGAGGAATGTGTTTATTCTTAGTTAAATAAGTTAAGAGCATGATAATACTCCCTCGAAAAGTTTACATTTACTGTATTTGGTCTACGTAATCATCACCCTCCTTACATTTACCTAATACATCTGATTTCCCATTATTCATTTCTTTGTTCTGCCCTTCAAAATCCCCCCTCACTGTCCAATCCTCTTTTCCTTTCGTTTCCCCCTTGTTCATGTGAATGGTTTCTACATTTCAGTTCCTAAAATTTCTCTTTATCTGCCTGTGATGCAGCAGTTCTAACTGGGTCACTGTGTGTGAGTGTAGGAGGGTGTGGGTGCAGGAGTGTGTATGTGTGTGTGTGTGTGTGTGTGTGTGTGGGGTGGCATACCAATGGCCATGTGCTTACCAAGCTAAAGCACACCCCCCCCCCCACCCTTTTCTTTGGCACTCAGCTTTCATTCTATCTTAGCTGGTGTGTGGGGACCTTCCTTCACTCTCTGTGAGGAGGAGACACGTTCACACCCACATCAGAGGGGGCGGAATAGTGAATGACTGGAAAGAGAAGGAAAAGACACTGTATTGGTATAATTCATCATATGATCTTGGTTTATCTGCACATTGTATCTGGTGCAACTGCACATGCTTACAGTTACATGCATCTATCCGTGTGTGGGTGTGTGAGTGTGTGAGTGTGTGCGCACGCACCCTGCACGGTTTGGTATAAGAAGATGTAGTTGTGAGAGGCTATTTTGATTGGACCAGAGACTCAGACTCTGTGACGAGAGCAGAGGGTATTCCACTGGGATCTGTCCAATCAAAGACTGTTACCATGCAGCAACACACAGACACACACACACTTACAGTGTATCCATATCCATTGTGATTTGGGTGACATAAGCCATCCAGACACACTCCATCTCGATTGCTCTCTCTCTTTCACTCACACACACACGCGCGCACACACACACACACACACACACACACACACACACACACACACACACACACACACACACACACACACAAACAGTTCTATTCATATTCATTGTGATTTTAGTGACATAAGACTGCTTCAGACACACACACTTAATCTCCCGATTTCTCGCACTCTTTCAAACAAACACACACACACACACACAAAGAAGCACATGCACGCCCACAGACGGAAGAATTGTGTCAACATTTTCAAAGAATACATTTCCTCGTATTGATACAGACAAAATATGTTCGTGTTTGCAGTGGTTTATGACAAACAACTCCCGCTTACCAGTTTGATTGACAGGTCTGGTCCCGAGACAGCGGGGTGGCTGGTCACGCTCTCGCCATGCAAATGAGCCGCGCTCAGGCCGAGCGGGTGCCCATGTGGACAGGCACCATGCCTTGTTGTTCTGAACGCTCATTGGACGGTTTGGTTCGACATGCTTTAATGCGCTGCGGTGCAGGGACGGAAGAAGAAACCGGTAAACGGATCAGCAACGAACACACGGACTGGATCTTTCCTTCGGTAGCTGAATAACACCAATGGGCACAGTTTGAGTCTTAGCTGTGTGTAGTAATAATAAGATGGACACTAATAGTCAATCAACTTTTTGAGCTTCCACATGCAACGAGAACACCTACATAAAAACCTAATCCAAGCTGATTCCAGTCAGTGTTTTGGGCAAGGTTGTAGTAACAGGGCGGGTTAGCGCGTGGGGGGCGGGTCTTTTATTGAATACCATTGCGCCTTGTTGTGTATTCCCGTACTCGCATCGCCATCTTGTTGCAATCCCTCTTTTACGTATGTGAGGATTTAACTACGATTTGTCCCATACTTTTTTTGTTATTTTGAAAAGAAAGAGAGGAACCACTCACGCGCGTTTGTGAATTATACAACGTGTACTTGCTTCCCGGGATTATTTGTGCGTTTTCCTTCTGTCCCGGGCAACCGGGCTGCTACCGAAAGGGGCAAGCGAGATGAGCATCGATACTCTTCTGGAGGCGGCCAGATATCTGGAATGGCAAGCCCAGCAACAACAGATTGCACGTGGTAAGGCGGGGGTAGTTGCAATAAACTGGGAAGAACCAGGTCACGACAGAGTGGTCCCCTTTTAACGTTAATTTGATTAATCAAAAACTATATTTCGTATGTTGGGGAGACCACACAAACTATGAGTGGCATTCCAACTGACCCACCCAGCTAGGTTGAGGGAAGAAGAAAAAAAAAAACAGTTTTTATTCCGTATTTCTAATTACAACCCAACCAACAAGTAAAGGTTAAATGCGAAACAACACCTCCGCTTTATTCCCACATGTAATGTATTTGTTTCTTTACCAATGCAAGAACAGGATCATTTTGCTAACTCGGTTTCCGGGTTAATTCCTTTCTATATATAGCCATGTCTTGCTTCTGCTACTATGTTCGTGTATGTCTGTGGGTGCGTGTGTGTCTACATTGACAGATCGCGGCAAGTCGCGCGCTGTATGCTTTTTTTTTTTAACGGTTTATGTTTGTGACTTAAGTACCGACACTGCATCCCCAATGCGGTGTTACAAGTCGGACTTCATTGGCGACTACGCGGATACGTTGTGTCAACAGTGCACATTACGAACATTCCATGGTCAATTTACGTTACTAAGTTACATTAAATAATCGTGTTTATCTCTAGTCAGTTACGTAGTCAATAAATGGGCTGGCTTTCCGAGTTGTAGAATTGTGTGTAAGGAGTAGTGCTCGCAGGTTGGAAGGGCGGTGGCAGAATATGAGGCTTGCTTTTTACATAATGCCCTGACATTGCAAACCTATCCTATGACACACTTGGGCGGGTCAACCCCCATAGTTTGCTGAATTTAAGTTAGGTGATTTTGAAATACACTAAGCAGTTCTAACTGGATATCTTCCGTTTCTCCCGCAATACATTTAGATTTCCTCTTTCCACCGAAATATCACTTGGAGCTTTTTGTTTCACTTACTGGGTGACGTGTCAGTCTGTCTACACCCCCCCACACACTCACCGCGTGCCCTTGGACCCGCCCTCAACAACCACGTGCACGCCCCCCACCCTTCCCCGTCAAGCCAACTGACTGGCGCGGGTCACAGTGGGGAATAAGTAGGGCAACCGCCCCCCTTCCTTTTTTCTTTCCGCCTCCCTCAGTCAATGCAGAAGTTATGTAATTTACGTCTGCGCGATATTTCAAGCATCGTGGCTAAACTGAAAGTGTGTGTAGGTGCTTGTGTGTGTGCAAGATAAATTGCGTATTTATTATATCAATGAGTGAGGTAGAAACACCATACTGTGTGGCTTTTGCTTCTGACTTTGTCTCATTGTAATACAATTATTTTCGTGAAGTTAAGTACTTTAAACGTTGAAATGTATTGCCTCTACCTTACACTAGTCCTAAAATCATTTCTCTATTGCATTACCAGGTGAACAGTACATTCCCATCAAAGCATGTGGGGGTTGATATGTGTGAGGTGTATAAATCCCTGGTCCTTACACCTGTGTGTTGCTGTATCTCTGAAAAGTGTTATAATATGGTTCATATGTTGAGATAGATCAATAGAAAGTGACTGGTGGTATTTAATGCATATGTACTCACACTCCCGTTTATTCCATATCTCTGGATAGGGATGTGTTTCATGAGTGGGGCAGCTCTATGTTGTTTGGTGTCTACTGATCGGTTGCCATGGGTTGTCATGGTTCTGTCTCGATGACAGAGTGAGTGACTCCCTAACAACCCACCTACTGATCCTGCTGGAGCGCAGGCCCCCTGCATGCTGCGGCAGTTACATCCCTGCACAGCCAGAGCAGAGGGGCTGGTGCTAGTCAGTATCCCATCACGGTCAGAGCAGAGTCTGAGTTCCAGGCAGGTCCTATCCTCACGTCCCAACAGTCTGCCTCCCTCTACGATGATGTCACCCCTCTGTGTCTGTGTGTGTGTGTACACACTAATGCATATGTAGCTTATGTTTCTTGGAAACCAGGAAGTGCTTCTATTGACATGTGTATGTCAGGGAGTCAGATGGCTGAGCGGTTAGGGAATCGGTGCAAAAATGACGTTGTGTCCTTGGGCAAGGCACTTCACCCTACTTGCCTCCCTGTACTTACTGTAAGTCGCTCTGGATAAGAGCGTCTGCTAAATGTAAATATAAATGTAATGTATGTGTAGCCTCCCTTTGTGTTGTGCCAGGGGTAACTTGAAATCTTTATCAATATTTTTTACATGTCTCCTCTTTCTATCTTCTCTTCTGTCATCCTCTCCTTTCTCCTTCCTACATCTCTTTTTCATAATTTCATCCATTCCTGTTATGGTCTTCCCCTCTCCTCCTCCTCTCCTCCTCCCTTTCTCATTTTTCAGAGGAGGAGCAGAGAAGAGAGAAGGCGGAGCTTCACAGTCGAGAGCCTGAGCCCTGGAGAGTGGAGGTGGTGACTTCTTCCGCCCAGCCAATCAGGTTCAATCATGCCCCCTGGGGGGAGGAGTCGCACCATCAGCACTTGCACATCTCCCCAGCCCCTCCTCCACCTCCACCCCCTCCCTCTCTCCCTCCACCTCAAGTCCCTATCGCTGTCCTCCCCATGGTCCCCATTGTCACAGCAGCGCCCTCTGTCCCGCCCCTTCCCCTGGTCACACCTGTCACGGTCGCGCCGGCAACGTCGCTGAACGGCTCCCCGCCAGCCAAGAATGGCTCCTCCCCGACGCAGCAGCATCCAATCACACACCACCTGATGTGCGCCACCCAGATGAAGGTCGAGCCTAATTCGCTGACGCCGCTGACAGGTGTTACTCCCAACCAACCTCAGCCTCAGGTCCAGATTCCGTACCCGACCACTATCATCACCACCAGTACGGCCAGCTCCCAGCATGCTCTGCTTCCCCAGCAAGGCCCGCCCACTCCTCAACCTCGTACCAATGGAATGGTCATGGATGACATGAGAGGACTGGATGGGAAGAGACGACCAGGGGGGTGAGTGTGAGCGTCTCTGTGTGTCTGTCTGTTGGTGTGTTTCTGTTGGTGTGTTTCTGTTGGTGTGTTTCTGTTGGTGTGTTTCTGTGTGCCTGTGTGTGTATTGGAAAGACACTGAGCAACAGCGTTTTCTCATCAGCTTATATCTATTCTTCAGAGCGGGAACAAGAGAGGTGCACAATAAGCTGGAGAAGAACAGGTCAGTCAAAATACAACCTTCACATGCATTCTGGGTGAACGGGGGTCTAACCAGCATCATGGAAGGCTAAACTGCAAACCTCTTCTCTCCTCTCCCAGACGAGCTCATCTGAAGGAGTGTTTTGAGACGCTGAAGAAGAACGTTCCTAACGTGGACGAGAAGAAGACGTCGAACCTCAGTGTTCTCCGCAGTGCTCTGCGCTACATACAGGTGTGCTTCTGGGAACGTTCCTCCGTTCTTGATGTCGGCGTATGTGTGTGAAAGGGAGTTCGTTCATGTGCCAGTAACAGACGAACAGAACACGGCTCTGTGCTGGACCTGTCAAGTGAATATAACCGCTCTGTGGGTCTCTGGAAAGTTCCGGTATGCAGTGCATAAGCTAAAAGGTTATTGGTTGTACTGGCTTTTATTTGTGAAACCACTGATCCTTGGATGTTGCCCACTCTCTTCTAGTGAGTCCAGATAGATAGATGTGACCTGATCCTTCAAGGCCAAACCGTTAGTACACATTCCCTTCGACTGGCTTCTCTTCCCACACACACAAAGCGCTGAGAAAAAAAACCCGAAAACGCTTTTCATCTTGCTCCGCTCGCCTGTTCTCCTCCGCCTCTTCTCTCTGCCTCTCCGTGGGCCACGTGAGCCGCGAGCACATGGCTAGCGCGAGCCTGGAGATGTCATCCCCCCCCCCCGCTGCCCCCACCCCTGCACGTCCTAGGCCCCTCCCCCTCACAGCAGCATGACAGAGGAACAGACTGTGCACGCTCCGCTCCGTTGCAGCTGCACACGCTCAGTGGGGAGAACCCTGTAGTGGCGCCGTCTCCACGGTGACGAGGGAGAGCGATGCAGAGCAGCGTTGGTCGCTCTGCCCCTCCGTCTTTCGTCTGTCTCTCCCTTCCCTCCTTCTTTTCCTCCATAGATCTGTGCTTCTTTCTCTTCTTATACGCTCGTTCCTCCTCTCTCGCTCCTCTCTCACTCCTTCCCCCCTCCTTTCTCTCGCTCCCTCTCCTCCCCTCTCCCTTATGTCCTCTACTATGCTCCCTGTTTGGCCTTTAGAGCTCTTGGTAACCATAGAGACATACTGTAGGTGTGTGTGTGTGCGCGCTGTGTTGCGGGATCTTTGCTATCAGTAGCCCCTTGCATATCTAAGCAGAGTATTTAAGCAGATGAAACCTTAAATGAAGAGAACAATGCCACTATTGCTGCTTCTGAAGGTGAAAGGCTTGTAAATGTGCAGATTGCAGAGGGGGGGGGTGACGTCAGCTGGCCCCAGACATTCCACTTGTGTCAATAACGCGGCTGTGATCGTGCGGAGCAGTGGGGGAGGAGAGAAGCGAGGAGGTTTCTAGGAAACCATCCGAAGTGGGGGAGGGAAGACGAGGTGTAGGGAAATAATGAATAGTGAGCCAAGCGCCAGACTGGAAAACACCCAATCACATCACTCCTAATAAGTTATCGTTCCCGATGCATCACCCAATTACATCCCTCCTTATGCTGAGCTACACTCCGCTGCTCACGTATCCAAATCCTAGTGGATGTTGTTACCAAGGAAACGGCAATGGGTGGCAGATGTTTCCGTGGTGACATGTCATGGGACCGGTGGTGTAATGGTGTGCTTGAGACTGATGTTGATACCTGATGATAAAAATAGGTTGTCGCTCCAGCTCCAGGCTCTGGTCCAGCAATGAGCTCAGAATGTATCTGAAGGTGTTAAAAGGCCGTGCTTCTTGGCATGCGTAAGCAGATGATCCGACCTGTGTCTGGAGGTGGCATGATCCTACTTATTAATCCTGGTCACTATGCATGCTTTAGACACGCAGGCATTGGAACAAGCAGAAAGGCAGACAGACAGACAGGCATACCTCAGCAAACTAACACAGAAATAGGACCTTCAGATGCACACAATCAAGCAGAGGCTGTAGTAGAGGTAGTTTGGATGGGGGAGCAGGTAACCTTGCCTTGCATGTGGACTTTCCACCACTTGGCTGAGGAGAGGAAGCTAAGCTTTGCGTACTGAACCGAGTGTTCTGAACCATGTGGCCCCATATGTCGCCGCTCTCCCCCCGCTGTCACAACACCTGTCTCACACCTCTCTCCTCCCCGTTCGTCCGCCCGCCCGCCCATCCGATGCATCCCGATTTTCACATCCCCTTTATCCTGTTTTCCCTTCTCGTTTCCTTCCGCGGGGCCCACCCGCTCCTGCTGCATGTTAGCCCTTCATCTGGCCCACCCGCTCCTGCTGCATGTTAGCCCTTCATCTGGCCCTCCCGCTCCTGCTGCATGTTAGCCCTTCATCTGGCCCACCCGCTCCTGCTGCATGTTAGCCCTTCATCTGGCCCTCCCGCTCCTGCTGCATGTTAGCCCTTCATCTGGCCCTCCCCTCCTGGCTGCGCTAATCTGTGTTAATGTTCTTAGCCGTCCGTCCCCCTCTGCCTGTTTCGGTGTTCCTCAGTCAGATGACCTACAGAGAAACTGGGTCAGGGAGCCATTTGTGTGTATCCCTACTGCCCACTATCTCTAGTGGGACTACCGTTCTCTGCTCTCTTTGTTTATCTCGTTCGGTAGACTTTACTCTTTCACTCCCTGTGTAGCATGGGGTTTTATAACAGTGATCGAGTATGACGCAGTCAGCCAGTCATGAAATACGCCCTGTTACTTCCCGACAAGGCGAGGGGTTAGAGGGGAAGTGTTTTACCTCTGATCCCACCCACGCTCTGATGAGCGCACGCTGATTAGCGTCGGACGTATTTGGACTGACGTGATTGAGGAAAAAGGGGACACCGTGGAATGTTTACCCCTTCTCAGAGCCAACCCCCTTCTGTCACAGTAATTACTTCCAGGAAATGGAAAGAGGCCTAGCTGGGGTGACAGTGAAATGTATGAATTAGCATTAATGTTTGGATTAATACTGTTGTGACCAAATGGGTGAAAGAACTATCGTTGGACCTTACCTTATTGTGTGTGTGTGTGTGTATGTCTACCTCAGACTCTAAAGCGCAAGGAGAAAGAGTACGAGCATGAGATGGAGCGCCTGGCGCGAGAGAAGATTGCCACGCAGCAGAGACTGGCTGAGCTGAAGAATGAGCTCGGCCAGTGCATGGATGTTCTGGAGATAGACCGGGTTCTCCGACAGACAGTCCAGCCAGAGGAGGACCAGGCGTCCACATCCACTGCCTCAGGTACAGCTATAGAGACACTCGCAGACGCCGTGTCTGGGAAAATACAACGACGTTTGGGAACAAAGTTGTAATATTTGTTCTCTTGTTTTCAGAAGGGGAGGAGATCTTTGACCAGGACATTGATGAGGATGTGTCACCTCCTCCGCCCTCCTCGTTGCGCAAGCTGCCTCCGCCCATCCTGCAGACCCAACCACTCCTCACTTCTCACCTGTCCATCCAGCACACAGCCCTCCCCCTCTCGGGTGTCCTGACCAGCCCGACCCTCTCGGCCGGCCACCCCCCTCAGGCCATCGCTCCGGCACCGGCCACTCACCCCCTCCTGCCTCCATCCATTCAAGTACAGCCCACTGTCATCGCCCATGCCGCTGTTTCCCACCCATCAGTCATCCAGGCTGTCAATCATGTCCTCCCAGCCAAGCATCTGACACACATCGCCCCTTCTCCTGGCCCCCCTTCATCCACCCCTCAACCAATGGCAGCCACTGTTGCGGCTCACCAGCCAATGACTGCCCAGCCCATTGGACACATCACTGTCCACCCTGTAGCTCACATACCCTCCCACCTCTACCCCCAGGGCGTGTCTGTTTCCCAGCCAACTGTGGTGGGCCACATAACCCACACCTTCACCCACGTCCAGGCTAACCCCCATGCTAACGCTAACGGAGGCCAGGTCAAGGGTGCTGCCATGCCTGGCCAGGGGAGCCCATCCTTGGGGAAGCCCACCGCTGTCCTTACCCCCCACCACCAGCTAGTTGGACAGGCCACCGTCCTTAACCCTGTCACCATGGTGACTGTTCCGCCATTCCCTGTGAGCACGCTCAAACTGGCTTGAAGGAGAGGATCAACGGCCGATGGAGCCTAAACTACAACACGATGAGTCAGACTCCTACAGGGTTTTGAACAACACCAGAACATTCCTGACAGACGTGCTGGTGACATAGACTAATCTGCAGTCAGTACGCTACTCTTCAGATTAACTAGTGAACAAAAGTAGGAGCTGTTCCGGGGGGGGGGGGGGGGGGGGGCGTCGTGGCAAGCACCGTGAAAGTCCCACTGCTCTCGGTCTGTTCCCCTTGGACCGGGACTGTAATATCTGCTGCAGAGATCCTCTCTCCTTCCCACCCTATCTCCCTCCTTCCAGTCGTCTCCCCAGAGGCACCTCAGCCCAGTCCTCCTCACTCAGGCTCCAGGGGACTCCAGCCGTCCCCCGCAGGCACCGAGGAAAATATGACCAGAAATCATGATGAAGTCATTTAAGAAGGAAACCTTGCAGTAGTTCCAAGTAGGTTCACGTTCACCTTGTCAAATGATGTCATTCAGAGGGGACGGACACCCACGTGGTCGGTGTCTTAAGGGGGTGTGACGTCGCTGGGGTGCTGTGTGACTGACTGAACAAGCGTCTCGATTGTCTTCAGATGCCACCCCCCCCTATCCTGTTCTGGCGTCTTCGCCGTTCTGACAGTGCTGGACAGAGAAGCGGAGGAGGCGAGACGAAGCAGCTTTAAACCGGCGAGATGCATCCATGCCGTCAGAGACAGCATGGAGGCTCTCTCTACTCCAGCCCAACAGCCCCCTCTGCTGCCTTCTTCCTGACCTCACGTTGGCAGCAGCACGTACACCTACGATCAGCCCGGGGTGGGGGGTAGGGTTCAGACCTCTTTCCCAGGTGTGTGTGTGTGTGTGTGCTACAACAGCCCTTTTTCCAGCCTATATGTATTTACATCTGTGTTTGTCACTGTCCGTTTCAGTAAGTATGTAGACAATGTTTTATGGTCCTTTTTTTTTTTTTTTTTTTTTTTGTGGGTATGTTAATATATTCAGTATGTTTTTTGTTTACATTTTATTACACACTATGATTAAACCCACTGTACCTACAATGGGGCATGGTTCTGGTTCCATGTTTGCCCCTGTGCATGTTGGAGAGGATGTATGAGTGAATTGGGCATTTTCACACAAGTGAGATGCGGTGTGAATCTGTGTGGGTACTG
Organism: Osmerus eperlanus; assembly: GCF_963692335.1. Lineage (NCBI taxonomy): Eukaryota > Metazoa > Chordata > Actinopteri > Osmeriformes > Osmeridae > Osmerus > Osmerus eperlanus. Next base: position 10,692,050 of record NC_085036.1, read on the forward strand.
TCATGTGTTGTATACTGTGCTTCCTGAACACTGTGACAACCTTGCTATCACACACACATACACACACATGCCCACAGTGAATTCGAAACTTGTGTAGAGTTTCTCTGTGTGTGAAGAGCTGGATGTAGGGATGGAAAGAGAAATACTCTTTTCTCTTTGACACCATAATGTCTGATTTAGTTCAGTTTTCCAATATGCTTATGTATGTATGTACAGTATGTATGAAATTTTGTATATGTGTGATTGTATGCACGCGTTAGCATTTATCTCTATGTATTTTAACATTTTACCCATGCCTGTTTTTGCATGTAGATTGCTGTTTAGTTTCTGTTTCAATGTTGATTTTTTTGTAAGTTTCTTTATTTCTGGGACCATGTACAATATTGTATGGTGTGGGTGGGATTATGGACCTCATTGCTACATTGATATTATATATGAATATAAAAACAGATGTTTTCCCTATGGAGAAAGTTTAAGTTATATATCGCCTGTACATTTTGGGCTGCCTTTTAGATCTAACTGTCCACTATGTTTAAAATAACAACAATAATGGAAAAAAAGAATACTAATGAGAAAAGTATGCTGATGAAATAACTATGAAGATTCTTAATAAATCTTATTACATTTACAACATTGGCCGTGTTCAATTTAGTCTCCTCACCCCTCTCTTTTTAGAAGCCCAAAAGAGCCGACAGTGCTGTCCTCCACGTTGATGGAGGCTACAAACGCTGCCATCCCGTTAGGGCCAGTGAGAACAGCAGGTACAGCCCAGTACAGATCATGTCTTTATTGCATGTCAGCTGAGGTGCCACGGTCCCAGAGGAGGGACAACCAAGCGTCCGTGGAGAGGAATGACCTTCTGGGGTCTTCAACTATTCTGGTGAAACAAAGGAAGGAGCATCGTGGGGGGATGTGGGGGGGAAAGGAAAGCGTCATGTAGATGGCTGGGGCCCCCGGGGCGCAGGAGAAGCTCAGGGAATCCTGGGTAAATCAGGAGCCTTCTCTCTGCCCGTGCTGCATCTGCTCCTGAATCCTCTCCAGCACCTCCTGCATCCTCCTCAACTTGGGGAAGAGGGACGGGGAGAAAGGAGGCAAAGTTACGGCACATTTTCCGATGCTACACGGTATCGGCTGTTATTTGATATGGTATGTACTGTATATATTGTACATGTAGGACCATAGCATATAGTATTAGTGTGTGACATTGTACATGTGTGCATGTCTCACCTCTTCATCTTTCTCCAGGATGAGCTTCTCAGTCTCACTGTCAACAGGAACCAGAGGAAGGGGGAAGTCAACCGCGCTCTCTCTCTGAATCCTGTCCCGCAGACTGCCAGAAACACAAACAGGAAATACACATAAAAATAAATGAAAAAACCTGTCAGGTAGATAACAACACATCAGATGTCTCTGAGTATTCTTAGGTACTCCTGTCCGTCTGAACACGAGTGTGTGAGCGTCTGAGAGAGTGTCCTTATGTACTCCTGTCCGTCTGAACACGAGTGTGTGAGCGTCCCAGAGAGTGTTCTTATGTACTCCTGTCCGTCTGAACACGAGTGTGTGAGCGTCCCAGAGAGTGTCGGCCCCCACCTGCGCTTCCTCTCCTGAACCACCATGCGGGTCATGTTCTGGATGCACTGGGCTCTGTAGTTCTCGTAATGCGTCTCCCTCGTCACGTCCTTCAGGTCCTGCATGTGTGTCCTCACCAGCATGTTCCTCAGCATCAGGAAGTCGGAGTGAGCTGGGTTCTCCACTGGCAACACAGCAACACAGCGTTGTTAGTTCACAGTGCTACTGGAGTAGGTCACCCACACCAACTCTCCAACCATGATTGTAGGACGGCTGGTCCTTAGTCGTACCATCTACCACTCCCCAGGGATAGAGACGGCCTCTGAACTTTCGGCCTTGACTCTCCACCTGCAGGTTACTGCCTATTACTGCGAACGGAATACTGTCCTGCAGAGAGAGGGACAAAGAGGGAAATGCTTAGTATAAACCAGAGTCATCTAAACAGACAGATCCAGGTCTCACCTTGAGCAGCTGGTCCTGCAGTTTGAGGTCCTCGTCCTCATCAGAGTCACACTCTGGGAACTGGTAGATATTAATCCCAAAGTGTTCAATCTCCTCTCGGATCTGTGCACACACACACACACACAAAGAATAAGCAATCCTAACAATGCATAGATCAAGAAGATTAAGACCCCATACAGTATATCGCAGTTCCAGCATGGAACATCACATGAAGGAACGTTCCTGGTTCCTCGTTCCTGTACCTTCATCTTCTTCTTGTGGACCTCTGCTGGTGTCAGACTGTCTGCTTTAGCCAGAATGGGGACGATGTTGACCTTCTCATGCAGAGCCCTCATACACTCCACATCCAGAGGCCTGAGCCTGTGAGGCAGCAGACAGGAATGCTATGAGACAGAGGACGTTCTCCAACGCCAGCGGTCTGAGCGTGTGCGGGCAGCGTGGGGTGTGGCGTAATTGTGTTCCCTCCTACCCGTGGCCAAAGGGAGAGATGAAGTACAGGCAGCAGTGGACTCTGTTGTCCTGGATGTTCTTCCTGTTCAAGCCGCTCTCGTCTCTGAAGTACTGCTCAAACTGTTGGTCTATGTATTCTTCTATTTCCTTCCAGCTACATAGAAGATCAAATAGGTCACACGAAGGAGACTACAATCATTGTAAAGATGAAGCTGAGGATGGCATTGTCAGACACTAGGCATTTACTGTACCTCTCCGTGTTGTTCACAGCATCTCCGAAACCTGGGGTGTCTACGATGGTGAGTCTGAGTTTCACCCCCTTCTCTTCAATACCCATGCTGTGCTTGACGATGTCCACTGTCTGAGTTATCCGCTCTGCACACACACGTGCAGTAGTTAAAGATTCTAGAAGAACTGTTAGGTCTGATGAGTTCAAAAAGAGTTCTTTTGGATGCCACCGATAGACTGGCAAGGTTAGTATCTCACCTTCTGCATTCAGCACCTTCCTATCCTTGTAGAGGTCTGTAATGAACAGACTGTTGACCAGCGTAGATTTACCCAGACCAGACTCTCCTAGTGATAAGACAGGAGGGGGAAAGTGGTCTGACACTATTCTGTTATCAAATACATGAACTAAAAACAACTGTAGTACCTGTCATGGTGGAATGGTAAAATAACATGCTTGCATGTAGCTCATGCAGCTTGGATCACTCACTCACCTGCAACCAAGAGAGTGAAGGCAAAGCCTTTCTTCACTGACTTCCTGTGTACCTGGTTTGGCAGAGTTGCAAAGCCCACATACTCCTTGTCCTGGTCCTGCACCACAGAAAATAAGCAAAATAGCATTACATTTAGCAGACGCTCTTATCCAGAGCGACTTACAGTAAGTACAGGGACATTCTCCCTGAGGCAAGTAGGGTGAAGTGCCTTGCCCAAGGACACAACGTCATTTTGCACAGCCGGGAATCGAACCAGCAACCTTCGGATTACTAGCCCAATTCCCTAACCGCTCAGCCACCTGACATGACACCAAAACCACAGAAATCCATCCTCCCTCCAGTCTCTCTACTGCCCACCTCTGCAGAGTCATAGGGGTCGAAGCGGCTCCAGGGACTGCGTGGTCGCGAGGGGCTCTGAGGGTAGTCCAAGGAGCCCACAGAGGCCAGCTGGTGCCCCCGTAGCTGCACGGGCTGGAACTCTGTTTCCAAGGGGACACGGCTGGGCCGCGGAGGGGTGACTGGAGTTCCAGAAGGGTTGCACGGTGTTGGCCGAGGCAAAGGCGATATCCTCTGGGTGTGGGGGAGTAGATCAGGCCCCATCCCAGTTGCCTCTGGTTCACAGTCGATGACGGGTGTGTGACGGCCTGGGTGTTTCTCCCCGGAGGGAGGGGGAAGGTCCTTCATGGTGTAGGCCAGCTCTGCATCCTCTGGGTCCTCGATGGACAGACTGGACAACTGAGACAGGAGGGAGAGGTACTGGGATGAAGGAAGAAGAGGACTGGGACCAAATAATTTCACTCACTTTTCTCACTTGGGTGGAAAGTATTTAGTCTTGTATCTGGGGGGGTGTGTGCCATCTAGAATAATATGTTTTGTGTCAGTATAAAGTAAAACATTTCTCAAATTGTAAAAGATCCTTCAATTGCACTGATCTCTACTTTTTTGTGTGGTGAGCATCTCAATGATAAAACCAAGATCTTTAGGAAATTTAGATCCACCCTGTCTTTAAACATCATTTTTTAACTATGATTCAATTAAATCATTACAGTGACATGGATCCAGCTGGATAAGCAGGTTGGAGACAGGCAGGGTGACTGTGCTATCAGACACCATGCTACTAGACACCATGCTACCTCATCAACTGTCTGGAAACTGGAAAGTGTGGAGTTGAATGTTAGGCCGAAAATGAGTCTGTTCTTGCTTTGGAAGGCTTTTTACTGTCCTGATTAAGTACGATATGTCAAACTATTTCTATGACATTGGAGGATTAACTATAAAACAAATTGATTCAAACACAACCGCACACATATATACTGTAAATATATGAACTTAAACACACACACAAACTGGAAACTTACATACTGAGTAACTTTACACAACATTAACAGGTCTGTTTATAAGAAGTGATGGTGGTCAATATTCCCAGTGCTCTTCCAGCAAAGCCTGTAACCCCGCCTACATGGCCCATAATCCTTCATGGTAATCATTATCATGCATGTCTTGCCTGTTTTGGGTGGAGTGCCATGACCAGACTCGATGAGAACGAGCAACAGCTACCAACAATACAGGTCTAGTCAACAACAGGTCCTGTGGCCTACCTGTCAGCTTTAATTACCCACAGCCCTTTGTAGTAGGCTTAACTCAACCTCTAATACTCTGATCTCCAGTAATAGGGTGGGGGTAGAAGATTTGTCTTGCACACATATTCTACTATTGTACAACAGACTATTCTACTACTACTACTATTATCTGTTTCACCAAAGATCCTACCTCATGTTCTGGTAGATGTAGATATATTACCGCAGCAGTAGGCAGTGAGGGTAGGAGTAGACATTGAATACATTTTAGTTCTACCCATTCATTTTGACAGTTTTTACTAGTAGGCTATATTTTATATTCACTTAAACATCAAACAAATGTGGCTGATGATTCCTTACGTCACGTTAATATTACTGGTATGTATATAGCATACAATACAATGATACATAGCTACATAATCTTTCTATTGGGGCATAAGCAAGAGTAGCCTACCCAATCACTTTGAACCCAATCAGAAAGTTTCATAGTCTCTTTAATGGAATGCATAACTACAAAACTAGTCAAAAGGTGGGTGTTACCTTTTTTGCAACCGCTTCGAAACCTAACGGGTGATGACATGTGTTCCATGTTGGGTTGACAGTCAGGTGGTCATCGGACAAGAACCAGGGGAATTCCGTATCAGTCCAAAGCGCTCCGTTGATTAAAGTTCCCTTGATTCAAATTAATTTCGTCCAAAATGTAAAACCTAAGTCGCACGTTTGCTCTTGAAAATGCAATATAAATTTTCACAAGAAACACTGGCATATATAGGCTTCGTTTCAGCACCACCTTCAGCGGACAGTGGAGCTTGCCGTGACGTGTACCACAACATTAGGGATTGGATTGCGTCAGGGACAGGTAAGGACTTCCAAACAATGTTATATATACACTACATTACCTGATCGTTGTGTTATCCAGAGCGTATCGAAATATTGAAATTATAAAACAATGACTAATTTAAATTGGAATGCTGTGTCTGAATGCAAGCATTAATTTAATATCATTTTATTATTAGTTTCCAGCTGCTGTGATCGTGTTGTTCTCATCAGTTTCCAAGACAAACACTTCAGGTTTGTCAGAATCCTAAGAAATTAACAAAACATTGGATACATTCTAAGAGAGACGCCCATCGTGTTTACTTTCTACTGAACATTTAAATGTATAGTAGTAGCCTATTATGATAAACCTCAGCACAATTATAAAACTCCTTACATTGTCAACGTTTTTACAAAGCCACTGTGCTCTGTAGTTTTCATAGTGTATTTCCTGGGTCACATCTTTCAGGTCCTGCATGTGTGTCCTCACAAGCATGTTCCTCAGGTGCACAAAGTCACTGTGGACAGGATTATCAACTGCCAACACAACACAAATCATCAGCGTTGAAAACAGTTGAATCATGACATGATGTGGATAACTTTGACTTGTTGGTGTCCTCCTCCTCTGCACCTTCCACAACTCCCCAGGGGTAGAGACGGGCCCTGAATCTCCTGCCGTTACCCTCCACCACAGCATTACTGCCTATCACAGCAAACGGAACAGAGTTCTGAGAGAGAGGGAGGGAGGGGGAGAGGGAGGGCAGCAAGAATAGCATCGTCATCTGCCAACCTCAGATATCCCATCTATTAGTACAGATCAAAGAGTCTGTACTAAACAGAGCGTGGCAAAAAGGGTGAACACATCTCAGATAGCTCTGGAATATCAACTGTGTTTGGGTGCTGTAGGGCTTTAAGCCAGCTCTCACTTTCAACTCTATTTCCTGTAGCTTGAATTCCTCATCTTCATCTGAGTCGCAGTCAGAAAAATGGTAGATGTTAATTTTGTACTTCTCTAATTCACTCAGAATCTACAAAAGAGGAGGGAGGGAGAGAGAGATCAAGAGAAAGGTAACCTAAACCGACTTGCTCATATCAGTCAGTAACAGCAGGGTAATAGAGTCTAACCCTGGCTTTCATCTGCGTGATTTCCATCCTAGTGAGGCTGTCTGCTTTGGCCAACACAGGGATAATGTTGACCTTGTCTTGGAGAGCTCTCATGCACTCCACATCCAAAGGCTTCAGGCTGTATCAAAAACAGAATCACATTTGATTAAATGTACATCGTATATAGGATTATTATGAACGATGTTGTCATGTGAGTGTGTCCTAGGTGAGTCTCCTACCCGTGGCCATGGGGGGAGATGAAGTACAGGCAGCAGTGGACTCTGTGGTCCTGGGTGTTCTTGCGGTTAAGACCGATTTCATCCAAGCGGAACTGCTCAAACTTATGGTCAATGTAGTTGGACAACACTGTCCAGCTTCCCATCAAACATGAACACACACACACACGTTCTTACTCACTCTAGATCTAGGAGGCCTGAAGGAGAAGTGAAAAGAGAACTCTGATACAGTGTGTGGCTATACCATTGTAAGTTGTTCAGAGCATCTCCAAACCCTGGTGTGTCCACAATGTTGAGTTTGAGCTTCACTCCTTTCTCCTCAATGAGAACAGTCTTCTTAGTGATGGACACAGTCTGAACCATCTTCTCTGGGGGAAAAGAAAATCCTTCAGAAAGGATGCAGCCTTCGTTTTTATTAGTATACTAAGCAGTTCAGTACCTGAGGCCTCAAGAACCTTCTTGTCCTTGTACAGATCAGTGAGGAACAGACTGTTGATAAGAGTGGATTTACCCAGACCAGACTCTCCTATGGGGAGAGGGAAAAGACAGGAACAAGAATGGAAAGAGAGGTTCAGAGTGGGAGAAGAGTGAAATGGAAGGAGACAAAGAAGATGACACACCAAAACAACATATATCATTAGGGTAGTTAATGCACAAAGGACTCCCTGCATCTGTCCTTACCTGCCACCATCAGAGTGAACTCAAAACCTTTCTTCACTGACTTCCTGTGTACTTGGTTGGGCAGAGTGGCAAAACCCACATACTCCCTGTCCAGGTCCTGCTGTGAATGTGACATATCTAGTAGGTAAAATAAGCAACATTACCAGTAACCTCCTTTTCAACATGGAATGTGGTTGCATCACCTCACTGGAGTCATAAGGGTCGAGGCGACCCCAGGGGCTTTTGGGTCGAATGGGGGGGCCCTGGCTATCTGAGGAAGTAATGTAAGTTGTCTCCGGCTCTCCTAACACAATTGTGCTGCTTTTTTGGAGTTCCATGAGGAAACTATAGGTGTCATCTGTGGAGAGGTTTGAGTACTGGACAGAGGAGACGAAGGGAATCCATGGTGGGAGTCTTGTTGATTGACAAACATTAAATCCTTGATAAACAGTAGCTTTATTCTATGCAACTGTCCCTACTTGCCTTACCTCGCTTTCTGTGGTATTGCAGGAGTGAGGAGAGGATTGAAAGCAAATAGATTAACATCAAGCCTGGCTACCAATTCGACCTGGTAGGCTACTGTAGTAAAAAAACAATGTGACCCTTTTGGTAAATAAGCCTATAACATCACTACAGTACTGGCCTCTCAAGGCTCACGCATTCACCGTGAGACTCACGCTTTACAGATTTACATATTCTAGACAGCTTACCACTAAAAACTCCTTCGGTCTGTGTACCTGGGTTGAAAACGATGTAAGGTAAGATGACTAGCCTAATCATAAACACGCAAGCTAGCTAGCTAGTTAGTGCTAGCTAGTATGTTGCGAATGTGTCTTCGCTCCATTCTCTTGGACAGTAGGCTACAGTACTGTTGTCTAACGTTAGCTCTACTTGCTAGCCACCAGCATCATTTAGCTATCGGTTTGCTTGATTCAATTGAATAAGAAATACGTCTTAAGAGAACGTCTGAATACATCTACTAATACTAAACTTAAAATAAAATAGTATGTTTCAAGATTAAGTGTAATAATTTAGCTACCATGTTCGGCCTTCTGCATCCTTATCCTTAGCACCCCTACAACGGTTTAAAATTCGAATCCATGAAGCTCGCGAACTCGAATCTTTTCAATTTGATCAAACAAAACTCAGATTTAATTTAAATGTCTTATAGCTTACATACATCATAAAAAAACAAAGACACGAAAAAAGCTAAAGCCCAGTTGAAAAATATTGGCAAATAATATGAAATATAATCGTTCACAGCTTTATGTAAATTTCCATATAAACACAGTAAAGTTAATGAAAGTCTGTATAGCCTTAAATTATGACACATCTAGCTACTGTGTTGATGTAGATAACATTATTAAGAAAGTATCAGAGTTCAAAGCCATCATTGTGTGAATTTAAACCAAAAATTGACACAGTCTTGAAGTAAGTCTCTCATGGAGTCATAGGAATGAGCTTTCTTCTGTGGTTCTGTCCCATACCACCCGGCATACCCTCCTGGGTCTATGGACTCGGCTTGGCAGTGGGCTAAGAATGTGTTGTACCGGGCCATGTTGTGGTGTGTTTGGTACTGGTTGGTTATGGTTGTGTTCAAAGCTTTTTGAACAGTCGTGGTTAGGGTCTTGGTTCATAGACTGCAGTTGTTTCTGGGAGCTGTTGGTTTGTGAGTCATTGGTTTCTCCATCCAAAGTGTGGTTGTGGTCAGGGCTTTGTCTATTGTTCTGGAGTTCTGAATCACTTTGCATGGGATCATGATTTTGAGAGCTGTTGTGGTTTTGGGGCTCCAAGCAGTTGTTGTTGTCCATGGAGTGGCTGTGCTTTATGCAGGTTTTCTGGGTCTTTGAGAGGTTGTGCTCTTGGGCTGGGTAGTGGCCCTGGTTGTCAGAGCGGTCATAGAGCTGCCAGAAGGCATGGCGTACCTGCTCCAGTTCAGACAGGAGAGACAGTCCAATGTCCAGGTGCATTAACAGGTTCTCCAGCCACTCATCCAGCTTAGCAAAGGAGGGACTGAGAGACAGAGAGGCAGAATGGAAAGAAAGTTAAGAGAAAGATAGGTAAAAAGGCAAAAGGAAAAAGTCAAATGAATATAAGATCAGGCGGTGAGTGGAAAGTGTATCTGGACAGGTGTTTGGTGATGGATGTTTACCGTGTATCTGCTTCCATGTCACAGCAGAGCGCTGCTAGGGGTAGGAAGGAAGAGGGGCACTCAGGGTGGTGGTACTGCTCCAGAAAACCTGGGACATTTAGACCAAAATCTTGGGTCCTTGGAAGGTAGTCTGGGTCAGCACTCACTCTGCCTATCACCTGTGACAGAGAGCGACAAGTGGCAGAACAATAGGAAACCTTTAATATGAATCAAATTACAGTATGTGGTTCATCACAAAATGACACTCATGCGTAGATACAATTACTTTTAGATCAGCTTTAGCTGCTGCATCTAACTGTATATTGGCTTTAGCTGTATTTCATGCCCAATGTAGATGTTGCTGAACTTCTACATACCTCACACAGCATGATGCCAAATGAGAAAATATCCACCCGCTCATCATAGCTCTTTCCTGGGACACAAAGCAGAGAAGTTCAAAGAAATATCTTAACATCAGAACATTTCCCAAAGACCCTTCGTCGTGTTCATCCCTCACCATGAATCATCTCAGGAGCCATCCAGTAAGGGTTTCCAACCACAGTGTATCTCTTCCTACGGTCTGGCTTACGGAGCTCAGACACTCTCCCTACTGAAGTTCTCCCCAAAGAGGGTGCCCTGCCCTGGTTCCTCTCCTCCACCACCAGCCTGGCCAGGCCAAAGTCTGCCACCACCACACTCTGGTTCTGAGTTCAGACAGAGGGATTTACAGAGATTTACTGAACTTCCTTACACAGTTTTCTGGGTTGTAATACATGGACCGTTTAACTGTCTTCTGTGTTCCTGTCCTTGAGGGATGTGTAGCTCACCCACTCACCTCTCTAACAAGGCAGTTGTGTGAGTTGAGATCACGGTGGATGACGTTCATGGAATGTAAGTACGCCTGAGAGAAAACGAGGAGAGAGACATTGAGAGAAGAAGCAGAGGGGGAAGAAAAGTCTGAAAGAGGTAGAATATGACAGACAATGGAGAATGACAGGAGATAAGTGAAACCTTTCTATTAAATAATAAAGCATCCAAAATCCCCTAATGTGTCAAGAGAGACTTACCATTCCAGCAGCAATGTCCTTGGCAAAGCTCACTCTAACTCTCCAGGGGAAGTCACTGTCCTAGACCAGGGAATATGTAACATAATTAGTTCTCCAACTACCAGCTCGCTATTCAAAGAGTGCATTCACAAACACATTGGCCCCTAGTACTAGTATGTAATCCTTGTTTTTAGACGCATATTCACACACACATACACATCCTCTAACCATTTTATTGATGGTTTCTCGTAGAGTCCCTGCTTGGACGTACTCGGAGATGAAGTTCAGACGTTTATCTTTGTAGAGTAGCCCGATGAACTTAAGAACATTGGGGTGGTCCAGACATCTCATGACCTTCACCTGCACACAGGTGGCAGGAGTTTAGTCAATCTTCTTTCACATCCCTATACAATATATCATAATTATAATTACAATCATTATAATGTGATGATCTCATGAATAAATCTGACAAGACTGTGGATCGTTTCACCCACCTCCTTGAGGAAGGTCTTCTGTGTCTCCTCATCAAAGCGGATCAGCTCCTTCATCACCATCACCTCCCCTGTCTCCTTATGTGTCACCTTCAGAACACACACAGTGGGGTTGTCGTCACACTGTACTTGGCATGCAGTGTCACAAACGTATCTTTAAATGGTACACTGTCATCTTGCAACAAATTACAGCACTTTGGTCGGTGTTGGCTGTTTTAAAATGTGCTTTATATATATATATCCCCGTAATACGTTTTACGGCTGTTATGCTAATGGTATGTCATCCTCATCTTTCTTTGTGGTGGGCTGTGCTGTACCTTGATGGCCTGCCCAAAGCAGCCCTTGCCAAGCACTTCTCCATGGATGAGGTCCGAGGCTCTGAAGATTCGGTGGGCTTTCTCTACAGAGTCCACACGCAATGACTCAGAGCGAGCCATGTCCCTCCGCTGAGACTGCAACGGCATAGCACCCTGAGAAAGGGGGGACTTATCTATACTGCAGCTACGTCTGAGAGAGAGTCAGAAAATATGTGTGTGCGTGAGAGAGGGAGAGAGAGGAAGAGAGGGTGAAGGTTTTACTAAACGTGTAACTTCTTTAGATCGCTACCAATCTCTCTTTCTGTGGGTGGAGTCACTCAGACTTACAGGATGTGTCTGGAGCGCATTCCCGTGAGTCCCTGGCCCTGAGTCGGTGAACGGCTGAGTCTGATTGGCTCTTCCGTCTGCTCCTCCGGGTTAGGCTCCTCCTCCAGGCTGGGGAGCTTGTGAGAACTTTTGAGGTTGTCATGGACACAAGAGTCAGTGCAGGGGCTGGCGTCCTGGGCGACCGCGGGGGGGAGAGGATCTCCAGAGGTAGAGGGGTTGTGCTCTACCGTCAGCTGAACTGGGCGACCTGTGTCTTGGATTACGTGCTGTATCTGGTGACAAAGCCATGTATGATGTAGGCTTAGCTTTGTATCTTTGAACTGTCATGGAAGGTGTATCTGCATAGGGGTTCAGTTGTGGATGCTTACCTCATCCAGTGAAATATTTCGGACTGGAGTGCCGTTTATTTCTAAGACCCGGTCACCAACGTGAATGGAGGTAAGCAGGTCAGAGGTTAGAAGAGCTCCGCCCAACCTGTAGAGGGGAGAGTGAAGGGAGGGATAAATTCATTTAGTTTGAGTTAATTCAGTTAATTTGTCAATACAGTAAATATTCAGGGCAGGGTTTTTCTCTCAGACTGAACCAACTCACTCTGTCACCTTGACAACCGTCCCCTCCTTTTGACTGTGATCCGTAGACACAGCCAGTCCTCGGCGACCGATGACAGGGTGAGGGAGAGACACCAGCGCCACTGTGTGGTGACTCCTGGTCAGTGGCCCGCTCAACCCTTTCACAGGGGAACCCCTTCCCTGGCAGTAACAGTGACCACTACAGAACAGGTTAGAAAGAGGAGGGTTTAACATCTGTTTCTATTATAAACACCCCCCTCTTGGTTTCCTTCACCAGACTGACCAGTAGAGTTTAGAACGTTCCACAAGCGTGTAAGTGTCTCCGTCTCCAATAAACATCCCGCAGTTCATACAGGTAAAACACTCAGGGTGGAACTTCTGTTCTCCAGCAACCTACAAAGAAGAAGAATAGAGAGGGAGGGAGAGAGAGAGAGAGAGAGAGAGAGAGAGAGAGAGAGAGAGAGAGAGAGAGAGAGAGAGAGAGAGAGAGAGAGAGAGAGAGAGAGAAAGGGTTAATCTAGAACATTCTCAGAATGTTTTCAGAGGGAAATCCTCTGCTTTGAAACCTGGGAAAAGAGAAAACTTTCGTCCTCATATCAGAAGGAAACTGGGAGTCAAGAGGAAGGGACTCCTACTAAGGGAGCCTAATGTCAGGCTTCCTATCTGTCTGTACGTGCATACCTGCACTCTGTACCAGATTCAACAACCCCACTCATTACAGTCCTTTACTCTGCGGTTAGTTTAATGGTGATACAGAATAGTTTATTTACCTTAATTACTGATAATACACAAGTGTGTCATTTGGGTCCTGAAACCCCTTAAAAAAAATGTCAACATATCACTTACAGAAAACGAAAGAGTTCTGTGAGATCCCTAAAGAAGTATGCAGCAGTACAGAAAACTATCGAGTAGGTAATATGGAATCCGGATTTACAGCTAATCTGTTTTGGGAAAGATTATGTTTTACAGTAACTCCTTTGATGGTAATCGCTAATTAGTGAGAGTGAAATTAGGCCAATAGAGAATTTCTTTACCAATTACCAGCAGTCTGGGGTCATACGATGGGTGAAATCTGACTTATCAAGGTTAGTTTCTGTGATGTGGCATGATGTCGGGCATGATAGAGTGATGATGCGAGTATTGGAATAGGAAGGTCTGGCAGTGAGTCTCTCACCATGATGAGCCCTGTAGTGATGGCCTCCTTGCAGCCATGGCAGTGCTCCCCATAGCGGGCCCAGTAGTGTCTCTTACAGAAGAGCTTAGCCTCCCTCTCATAGTACCACTGAGACAAGATACAGCCACATTCACAGCACCTGCCAACCCCAGAGAGACACAAAGAGACAGGAGTCAGCCAGGAGTCTGATGACGCAAAGGAAGACGGTTAGAGATGACACGTAAGGGACTTCCTGTTTGGTGTTTGCGAGGAAGTGTTGGGAATGAGGTTGGTCTGACACAGGTCAAGGGAGACCCTGGGACCATGACATCCTCAAATAATCAGTGGGGTATGGACTTCCTCGGCTAAAAGTATGAAATGAAACTCGTTCATCAAACTCATTTTCTGCTGTGCCTGTACCTGATTAGATTGTGTTCTTTCACTAGTGACGAGGATAACATCTGCCAGCTAAACAAATAGGCTGTGTTATTCAGAGCATTCCAACAGGAAATCCAGTTTTGTCAAAAGAAAAGTGTAACTGTTATGATGTCCTCAGCCAATTCACTGTATTCTTTCTACTAATAGCTCAAATGTAGTCAGCAGAACCAACCTTGTAGCTTAACATCCATTCAGCACTACAGTATGCAGATTTAGAGGGACTTGATTGGTGAAAGTAATACGGTTGATGCTCCACTGGGCCCACTGAAAGGCTTGGTGTTTCCATGACAAAGCGTTTCAATATTTATGCCTCGTCAGATCCATGCTAATAAGGGGATGGTGTGGAACTGATATCAGACCAGGACCATGTTCTGTAAAAACCTGCTCTCTTATCTTTCCAACACTAGTGCCGGAGTGGGAGTAGACTTCCTGTGCAGAGTAATGTGCCATGCTTCCTCTTCTATGCTGTGTAAATGCCGTGTTTTCTTACAATGGAGAATGGATTAGGCTGTCTTACAATGAAGAATGAAATCTTTAGAGGAAGAGATAAAAATGCAGCCTTCTTCCTGTGTTGGAGACAATTGCTGACGTCTGAATGTCTTTCTCATGAAATAACAAATTACTGTAAATGTTACTTGTGCTATGAAATAAATAGTTGGAAAACGGTATTTCACAACATACAACAAAAGACGGCTGTTAAGCCACTAGTGCACCTCTAGCTTGTTCACCGAAAACAAAGATTCATTTATAATCATGAGATTCCTCGTGGAGTGCCTCAGATAATAATTTCCCTTGGATGGCCCTAAGCACAGAGTTCCGCCTCACTCTTTCTGAGGAAATGACACATGAATTTAACACTAACAGGAGACAGCTGCAAGTTTATTTCAGTCCAGTCTTTATTTTTCTGCTTCTGGCACCAGGTGTTTGAGTCGCAGCACATCTGGAACTCTGCTTCACTGAAACATCTGGGTCAGAAACATCACTGGAATCCTCCCGGCCTTGGAATACCTTTTTTATCCCTCTCTTATTCTCTTCCTTTCAACCCAAAGTCCTTCTCCTACCTTTGTTTTTAAAGTCTTCAATCTTTCTACCCTTGAGTAAATATCTTTTTCACTCACGTACATTTTCAAACACAATGGGACCTGACCGTATTATGATGTCATGGCTAGGGTCAAATGTCATATGCTTGTGACACCCTTTCTATATCCACTCCCAACAGGACTTCCTTTTAACAGTGTTAGTCATGTACTGTAGTGTCCTGTAGCCTTTAGCTTTGTAAGTCTGCCTCGCACAATTGATAATCAATTTGCTAACTTTTCCAACCGCCATTGGTTGACTTTGAGAGCGTGATGATATTTCCTACGAATATGTGTGTTGACAACATTTCAGCAGTGTCTTCAGATGGAGGGATAGGCTATGTTGCAAGACAGCGAGATGTGTTGAAACACCATATGTGCTGCCAGACTTTAACGCACCACCGTGGTCACACGCGCGGACGCAAGCACACGATAGGAACAGAGAATCTTACCTTCCTTTCATTCCTCGCCGAAAACGCTGGTCCCGCCGTGACATTCCTCCCAGACCCCCCTCCTACAGACAGCTGTCACTCACAACGATCCTCTCTCACCCTCAGTAGACCAGTTAGACAAGGGGAAAAACAACAGAGCAGAGGAGAGCTTGTTGTTTGGTACTGTATGGCTGATTGTGTGTGTGTGTGTGTTCTCTCTGACACACCAGTACTAGTAAGCTGTGTGTTTTTCCCTTTCGCTCAGGCGTTTCCTGTGTTCCGAACTCCCTCACCGCTGTCTGTGTCTGCCTGTGAGAAACAAGCCCTGACCCAGTAACATCATCCACCCAGCCCCCTCTGCTGGCCACAGACACACAACCTATCACGGACACCCTCAACCCACTCCTCCTCCAACAACTTTTAGTATGTAGACCTTCACCAGAAGGAGATAGAGTTACACTCCTTTCTCATTCAAATAGCTTGTGAGACTTCATGCTACAGAGCTGCATACAAATTCAAAATTATACTGCAGATAAACTGGCTGTGTGTTTGTGTGTGTTTTTCTTTTTTTTTTTACTAAAAACCAAATCAGGCACCAAACATAAATCGGTCCTGTACCAATCAGCACATGCACAAGCATAATCTCTTTATGAATGCCCCAGTTCCTGCACTGTCCTAGTGCTGGTCCAACACACTCTATTCAGACTGCAGAGGAAATACTGGCAAAGCAAAGGAGGCCAGAATTCCTACCCCAACAGAACGGGGGAGCGTTTTATGTGCAAAGTCTTTATGGATGTTTAATGCAACTGCACGCTCCTTATTGAAATAGATGCAGTTATTTTTCCAGCAGCGGGGTTCTTATAGACCTGTGCATCTAAGTATAGACCCAGGCTGTAATTCATTAGAGTGGTATACTATGTCAGGAGCCAAACGGTATCTAACGACGTTAGATACAGAATGTCAGCTGAGGCCAGAAGGTCGAGAGAGAGAGAGAGAGAGAGAGAGAGAAAGAGAGAGAGAGAGAGAGAGAGAGAGAGAGAAAGAGAGAGAGAGAGAGAGAGAGAGAGAGAGAGAGAGAGAGAGAGAGAGAGAAAGAAGAGAGAGAGAGAGAGAGAGAGAGAGAGAGAGAGAGAGAGAGAGAGAGAGAGAGAGAGAGAGAGAGAGAGAGAGAGAGAGAGAGAGAGAGAGAGGGCTATCTATTTCAGTTTGCTGAGGAGAGTCTAAAATGGTATGGCACAACAGCCAATCCCCTTACCCTGCATGTTAATTTTCAATGAATTGGGCGTTGATGCTTTACGCGAGCGTCAACGCCTGGTTTCATTGAAAATTAATTGGAAGCCGACGTGCATTTCGTTCTCACTTCTGTGGGGTTATTGTATTAATTGTAATGGTGACAGTGCATGTATTTGTAGTTCATTATTTCAACTGGTACTGGTATTTCAACTTTTACACTGGTAGAAATGTTTTGGTAAAAGATATAATGTGTTATACAGACTAATAGTCATCAAACAGTGCTCTGGTCATTTCTTTAATTATGAAAGAAAGTCTTACAAACCGTGTTCTGTTAAAAAGGTGCATTGTTATCTCTTTAAAAATCAGATTAAAACAACAACAGATGTCAAAAACACTGATTATTTTTGACAGGGCTCAACGATATTAACACAAGGGTAAGCCCAAAACTGTGTCAAACTCAGACACTTAATTCAAATTGACATCACAGGTAATATTGGTGTCAGAGAGAATTAAAAAACAGCACAAAATAAAGCACTTGACTTTGTAACCATAGTGGAGGCAATGTTGAAAAGATTTTACAATTCAGACATACACACAATACGTATTCAACGCACATACAATCCTGCACAGAGATTAAATGGCAAATTGTAATTTCTTTGGTTTATTTCATAATTTAAAAATCTAAGTAAACATGAACTGTCAAGTTCAGAGTGAATAAAACAAAATTGCAGTGGAGGTAAAACAATCATAAATACGATGCTGACCTCAGTAGAGCATTGATACCCAGCTTGCGGTGAGTGTCATCATAATGTTTCCAAACATTTAGCTTTCATGAACTGCTAATGTACAAGCCAAATGTCATCATAATCATATCCTCAGTGTTGCATAAAAAAGAGACATGACACATGCACATTTCAGACACAAACTAAACCCATATGGATGCCCCAACACCAATATATGTTTTTAAGACACTGATAATATTTCACATATCTAACATAGCCATTCACATGATCCCAGTATCAAATAGCTTGAAATATATTATGTAAAGGCCCTACAGATGACTTCAAACGATCCTAATATAACCTTTGCCAAAAGCTTAAGGGATGATAAGCTTCCATATTTTTAGACGTTGCTGATGCAAAATGATTATCTGAAATAGAAGAGTTGCTCCAGACTCACACTGCTTTAGAAGGTTGAGAGATCTTCAAATACATTTAAAACAATAGCCGAAGCACTACTCTTCAGACATATCCTGATTTCTATTTCACAGTTCCCAACTAAACCAGCAGCCGTTGTCTCTGGAAACCATGGGACAGATTTAAGCACACACAAACATGTGACACATTTAAAATCCAAGGTTTTAAGAAAAACCAATGCAGCTTGTGCACCTGAAGCCATCCTGTAAATATAACCCAGGTGTCTAAGCCTCAGCAAAGGTTGTAAGTGCCAGCATACTGTACAGACAGGTTTAGGGAGGTTCACTGTAGAGGTCCTCTGTATCAGTGTTTTACACAAGCAGGATTCATGGTGTGGGCTAGTAGCTGAACAAGTTAAAGTGAGTGACAATGCACATTGAAATAACAAAAACTTTGGTACAGTAGGTCAAACTCTATAAATTGGCGTTCATATCTCGTGTACAAACGAAGCAGTAGCTTCCAAGGCAAGTAAAAAAAAAAAGTACATTCGGGATCAGGCAGTAGCACCACTTTTTAATTAGGTCACTTCCTTCTGTTGGTCTCTCACTTCCTCTTCCTGCCACAGTATTTACCCTGGCATCCAGCACCCCCTGACAGACATGAGCAAGGACTGTGTGTTAGTGTCAGTAATACCTCTTTGAGGGACTTTCCTGTGACTGTGGCTTACATGATAATATCACGTAAGTCGGTGTGCTGGTTTACCTCTATAGCCCCCTGCTCCCAGGAAGGCCTGCATGGCAGCATACTTGGCTGCTTTTGCTGCCTTGGCTGCAGGAGATAACGAGAATAAGCTGTTTTAAACTGTGACCTTATGTTTAGTGTGTTTTGACATATGAAGATGTTGCAGTAATCCCTGGTTACCACAGGAACAGACATGAACAAATGGGCTGAAACAGTCTTATTTCTATAGGTAATTGGGATATTAATTTGAAGAGATAGAAAGAGCGGAAGGAGTCAATCAAGAATAACATGTGGTGTGTGTGTATGTATGTGTGTGTGTGTGTGTGTGTGTGTGGGGGGGTGTGTGTGGTCATGACTGTAATTAATTGCACCATGTGTGCTGTGATGTTGATGCCAGAGGAGAGTATGCTTACATTTCTGTCCTCCTGCTCCGTATCCTAGAGAACCTGAAAGAGACCAACCCAGATTACTCAGAATAAAAAACTGAAGGGAATTTATCTTTTCATATTAACATCAAAAGCAAGAGAGGCAGTGATGTGTTACCTGGATACCCAGGACCAGCACCACCAGGACCACCACCACCATAGCCAGTACCCCCTCCTGCAGAACAGACACATTGTAGTCAGGACCACATAGAAACTCCACCCTCCATGAGCACAACTAGCAAGATGTTGAATAGAGATTCTCCAGCTCACCTGGTAACCGCCCTGGGTCACCTCCTACTCCCCCTGCAGTTCCTGCACCAGGCACTCCTCCTGATCCTCCACCTGGAGAACAAGCAAACAACATGTTGGGCTACTCGAAACACTGGAACAAAGAACAATACTGGTGAGCTTCTCAACAACCAAGACTGGTGTCCAAGGATAGCCAAACTACTGCACACTCAGCTACGCCGATCTCTGGTTGACTGAATAATGTGCGCAGGTGTGAGCGTGCTGCAAACATACATAACAGTGAATTTAGGCCTAGAGTGCTTGTACTGTAATTATGAGCAGGGTCTGCAACATTGAGTGCTATAGGAGTTACTTGATCCCTCTCACCTGGTCTGTATCCAGCTCCACCCAGGGAGCCATACCCTGGAAAGAGGACAGATTAACTCGAAGCCTAGCCTGGTCTAAATTCAATCAGAGGCTTCATAGCGGAGCATTAACACCTGCTACACCTACACACCAGGTACCCCTGTTGGACAGGTCAACTTTGGGGGCAGCAGCTCACCTAGGCCTCCTGTTCCTGCTCCTGGTCTCGCCCCTGCTCCTCCACCTGGGGGACAGGTACAGGTGTGTTAGAGTCTAGGTCTTTTACTGTATGTGAGATGGATATGTAATAGAGTATAAATATGCCTGAACATGCACTCATTATGTGTACAGGCTGTCAAAGCTTGACTTCTTCCTCACCTGGTCCATAACCCGCACCGCCCAAGGAGCCATAACCTAGAAGTATGGAAGAAGAGAAGGGTTAAATAAGTAGGTGAAATAGCGCTTTTTTTAACGGTTATGTTCGTATATAGGTGAATTCTGAGTTGGATGAGCTCTATTGTTTATAGATTTGTGTGTGACCCATCACTATATGGACCTGATTTAGCTGGTTTCCTTGCTCCCATTCCTCCACCTCCGTAGCCACCTGGTCCAGCTCCGGCTCCACCTGGTCCATAACCACCTGGTCCAGCTCCGGCTCCACCTGGTCCATAACCACCTGGTCCTGCTCCGGCTCCACCTGGTCCGTAGCCACCTGGTCCAGCTCCGGCACCACCTGGTCCATAACCACCTGGTCCAGCTCCGGCACCACCTGGTCCAGCTCCGGCTCCACCTGGTCCGTAGCCACCTGGTCCAGCTCCAGCACCACCTGGTCCATAACCACCTGGTCCAGCTCCGGCTCCACCTGATCCATAACCACCTGGTCCTGCTCCAGCACCACCTGGTCCGTAGCCACCTCGTCCAGCTCCAGCACTGCCACCAGCTCCCCCATAGCCTGGAAGGGTAAGGTAAATAAGCTTAGTGTAAATATTAAGACCATACCATACCCTTTAAGGAAATAAGCTGTGTAGTCTGTTTGTGAAATACTTTTGGGTGGTTTTCCAGTGCCTGTCCCTGTTCCTGCACCAGTTGGATATCTGGGACCTGAAAAAAAGTAAATGTTGTATGTACTTTGATAAAATACTAAGGCTGATTTCAAACAATGATAAAGTATATAGCTTGAGGTGGAACTCACCGCCAGCCCCAGCTCCACCAAAGCCTCCAGGACCTGCTCCCCCTGTACCTCCTCCAGCACCAGCTCCACCAGGTCCATAGCTACCTGGACCACCTCCTAGACCCCCTCCTAGGCCTCCTCCGAGGCCTCTGCCAAGTCCTCCTGGTCCTGTTCCTAGTCCTCCAGCCCCGAGACTGCCAGCTCCACCTAGAGCACCTCCAGCACCACCCCTCTTGCTTGGTTTGCTTCCATATCCTCCAGGACCAGATCCATAGCCCCCTGGGCCAACTCCATAGACCCCTGGTACAGCTCCAGCCCCACCTGGTCCGTAGCCCCCTGGACCAGCACCAGCCCCACCTGGTCCATAGCCCCCAGGCCCAGCTCCATAGCCCCCTGGACCAGTTCCAGCCCCACCTGGTCCATAGCCCCCAGGACCAGCACCAGCCCCACCTGGTCCATAGCTCCCTGGACCAGCCCCAGCCCCACCTGGTCCATAGCCCCCAGGACCAGTTCCAGCCCCACCTGGTCCATAGCCCCCTGGCCCAGCACCAGCCCCACCTGGTCCATAGCCCCCAGGACCAGCACCAAAGCCCCCTGGCCCGACCCCTCCCCGTCCCCCTCCAAACTGGCCAGGAACCCCATATCCTAAGTACAAGAGAAATGTTATCATTAACCTACTAAATTGTTTTCTCCAAACAGATGTTTGATATGCAGTAAGTAGAAACATAACAATGTAACTGTAAAAAAAACATAGAGAATGTGTAAATGTACCTTTGCCTGGCTTTCCGGATCCCTGTCCCACTCCAGCTCCCGTTGGATAACGTAAACCTAAGAAACAAGCTTTGTTTTGTTTGTTACATTTTCGTAATCCAAAAAGAGAACTTTTTGGGGGGTTGAACTGATTGAAGCATTTGGGCAGCCAAGATAAAAATAAACATACCACCACCAGGTAAGACAGCTCCAGCTCCTCCATAGCCTGCATTGATAGCAAGATAAATCCTTGTCAGTTAGTTGTAACTGGCAGTATAAGCAGCTAAAATATGTAACTACTGACAACAAATGTAGCTCACTTTTGCCAGGTTTGGGGGTTCCAGTTCCTACACCACCGGAGGCCCCAGGGCCAAGACCCGTCCCTCCGATCACTCCTGTACCAGGACCTCCTCCTGCTCCTCCAGGACCTCCCCCAACTCCTCCAGGACCTCCTCCAACTCCTCCAGGACCTCCTCCTGCTCCTCCTGGACCTCCCCCAACTCCTCCAGGACCTCCTCCTGCTCCTCCAGGACCTCCTCCAACTCCTCCAGGACCTCCTCCTGCTCCTCCTGGACCTCCTCCAACTCCTCCAGGACCTCCTCCTGCTCCTCCTGGACCTCCTCCAACTCCACCAGGACCTCCTCCTGCTCCTCCTGGACCTCCTCCAACTCCACCAGGACCTCCTCCAACTCCACCAGGACCTCCTCCAACTCCTCCAGGACCTCCTCCAACTCCTCCAGGACCTCCTCCCACTCCTCCAGCACCCAGGCTGCCAGCCCCATCAGGGCCATATCCTGGAGGTGCAGACACAAGCCATAATGATCCTCATTTTAATTATGGTTACCTTTATCATAATCGCATCAGAGACTGGGCAAAATTCTAGCCACATAGCTAGTATGTAATGTTAAACGTATTATGACAAGCACCCTTAGGTGGTTTTATGGTGCCATTTTGTCCTCCTCCTACTCCTCCAGCTCCACTTGGGACACCTCCCACACCTCCTGGTCCACCTCCAACTCCTCCTGGCCCTCCTCCTACACCCCCTGGTCCTCCTTCAACTCCCCCTGGACCTCCTTCGATGACTTCTGCACCTTCACCATCTCCTTCACCAGGTGTGTCTCCTCTTGGGACACCTATGGGTAGGCAGCACACCTGAGCACCAGCGTAACTTAGGAGAACACAGCCCAAACACCATCCATTCGGAGCCTGTTCATTCTCTATCTTACCTGGAGGCTTTAGAGGTTTGGCTCCAGGAAGCCCACCAGCAATGTCCCCAAGTGAAGCGCCTGCAAAAACAAATCATTAAAATTAACATAGTCCCCAATATTGACCCCAACAATGCACACTGATGTGGAAATTATGTTCTGGAAGCCACCGTCACAATGGTTTCCATTTCCTCTTGTTAAAAACTTTTTAGCACAGCATCAACTAATGTTATTCAATATGGGTGCTGTTTTACAGAAAAATTTAGAATTTTCTGACATTTTACAACAGTTGTTCTGGTAAAATGTGCTTCATGCAACCATCACCTTTATCTTCTTCTTCAGTGGATTTTCCGCCGGCACCAATACCGATACCTATACCAATGCCTGTGCCCGAACCTGCTAAGACATAGTCCAAGGCCTTAAAACTTAACATTACCTGGCTAACACTGATAGTAAAGGGACTGTATTTGTCATCAATACTGTCTTTGTTCTATATTCACTGGGAAACTTGCAGCTTGTTTTACTGTGAAAGTAATGCTTGTTGAACATTTGCAATCCATTGCTGCACAGTTGCGTTGATGTGTACTAATTGCTTATGTGTTGGGAATTACGTATTAATAACTATTCTTTGTAAACCATGTATAAACTGTTTTGGAGATAAATTACCAACTAACATCAATCTTATGTGTGGGGTTAAAGGTTAATTAGTCTACAAATAGTTTATAAAGGCTTTAAATTAAAATAGTGTTACCAGATGTTATTTATATATTTTGTTATTCTGGTTAAGTGTTATAGTTTCTTTCTGAACAATCCGTCAGGGGCAGCATAACTTAATGGTTAGTTTGGTCTTCATTATTGTTGACGATATTATTGATTAGTTTCTTGGTGCCAGCGGAAAGAAGTCCAATCACCTTTCTATATGTCTGAGACAGCCAGACCACATGACCAGACTAATCTAATCAAATCAAAACATTTACCTTTTCACAGGGTTAGAGCACTGTTAGGACATTTTAGGATTCAATTATAACTTTGTAAAGGTCCATATGCACTTTAAACAGGATAATGTTATCTTAGGAGTAATTTGTCTTTACACTGGCTCAAAATCATAATTAGTAAAAACCGTGCACCAAAGCAGACCATCAGCAAACCCAGCAGTTGTTGTTTTCACCACAAGGTCATTATGAGAAGTCACTTAGTCCCCAATATTGACCCCAACAATGCACACTGATGTGGAGATTATGTTCTGGAAGCCACCGTCACAATGGTTTCCATTTCCTCTTGTTAAAACTTTTTAGCACAGCATCATCTAATGTTATTCAATATGGGTGCTGTTTTACAGAAAACTTTAGAATTTTCTGACATTTTACAACAGTTGTTCTGGTAAAATGTGCTTCATGCAACCATCACCTTTATCTTCTTCTTCAGTGGATTTTCCGCCGGCACCAATACCGATACCTATACCAATGCCTGTGCCCGAACCTGCTAAGACATAGTCCAAGGCCTTAAAACTTAACATTACCTGGCTAACACTGATAGTAAAGGGACTGGATTTGTCATCAATACTGTCTTTGTTTGCTTGCAGCTAGTTTTACTGTGAAAGTAATGCTTGTTGAATATTTGCAATCCATTGCTGCACAGTTGCGTTTATGTATACTAATTGCTTATGTGTTGGGAATGACGTATTAATAATTATTTTTTGTAAACCACGTATACAAATTTGGAGATAAATTACTAACTAACAACAATCTTCTGTGTGGGGTTAAAGGTTAATTAGTCTACAAATAGTTTATAAAGGCTTTAAATTAAAATAAAGTGTTACCAGATTTTATTTATATATTTTGTTATTCTGATAAAGTGTTATAGTTTCTTTCTGAACAATCCGTCAGGGGCAGCATAACTCAATTGTTAGTTTGGTCTTCATTATTGTTGACAATATTATTGATTAGTTTCTTGGTGCCAGCGGAAAGAAATCCAATTTCACCTTTCTATATGTCTGAGACAGCCAGACCACATGACCAGACTAATCTAATCAAATCAAAACATTGACCTTTTCACAGGGTTAGAGCACTGTTAGGACATTTAAGGATTCAATTAGAACTTTTTAATGGTCCATATGCACTTCAAACATTATAATGTTATCTTAGGAGTAATTTGTCTTTACACTGGCTCAAAATCATAATTAGTAAAAACCGTGCACCAAAGCAGACCATCAGCAAACCCAGCAGTTGTTGTTTTCACCACAAGGTCATTATGAGAAGTCACTTAGTCCCCAATATTGACCCCAACAATGCACACTGATGTGGAGATTATGTTCTGGAAGCCACCGTCACAATGGTTTCCATTTCCTCTTGTTAAAAACTTTTTAGCACAGCATCATCTAATGTTATTCAATATGGGTGCTGTTTTACAGAAAACTTTAACATTTTCTGACATTTTACAACAGTTGGTTCTGGTAAAATGTGCTTCATGCAACCATCACCTTTATCTTCTTCTTCAGTGGATTTTCCGCCGGCACCAATACCGATACCTATACCAATGCCTGTGCCTGAACCTGCTAAGACATAGTCCAAGGCCTTAAAACTTAACATTACCTGGCTAACACAGTTAGTAAAGGGACTGGATTTGTCATCAATACTGTCTTTGTTCTGTATTCACTGGGAAACTTGCAGCTTGTTTTACTCTGAAAGTAATGCTTGTTGAACATTTGCAATCCATTGCTGCACAGTTGCGTTTATGTATACTAATTGCTTATGTGTTGGGAATAACGTATTAATAACTATTCTTTGTAAACCATGTATAAACAATTTTGGAGATAAATTACCAACTAACATCAATCTTCTGTGTGGGGTTAAAGGTTAATTAGTCTACAAATAGCTTATAAAGGCTTTACATAAAAATAATGTGTTACCAGATGTTATTTATATATTTTGTTATTCTGGTAAAGTGTTACAGTTTCTTTCTGAACAATCCGTCAGGGGCAGCATAACTTAATGGTTAGTTTGTTCTTCATCATTGTTGACAATATTATTGGTTAGTTTCTTGGTGCCAGCGGAAAGAAGTCCAATTTCACCTTTCTATATGTCTGAGACAGCCAGACCACATGACCAGACTAATCTAATCAAAACATTGACCTTTTCACAGGGTTAGAGCACTGTTAGGACATTTTAGGATTCAATTAGAACTTTGTAAAGGTCCATATGCACTTCAAACAGGATAATGTTATCTTAGGAGTAATTTGTCTTTACACTGGCTCAAAATCATAATTAGTAAAAACCGTGCACCAAAGCAGACCATCAGCAAACCCAGCAGTTGTTGTTTTCACCACAAGGCCATTAGTAGAAGTCACAGCCCAGCCATACCGCTGTCATGTTATAGTCTGGTCAGTCACACACTGTACCAGCGGATATTTTACCTCCTCCTCCATCTTTACCACCGGAACCGATACCGATACCGAGACCGACCCCGATACCCCCGGAGTTCCCGCCGGAGCCGTACCCAATACCAATGCCAATACCAGTACCCTCACCAACACCAACACCCGTACCAGATCCAAACCCCACACCAATCCCAATACCCGAGGAACCAGAAGAACCTGATGAAGAGACCAAATGTTTCATATCATTCAGGGATTCCATGTTATATAGGTCCTGACTTTAGGCAGTTCAGTATCCAGATTTCAGTTGACTCCTCTCTTGGCTATATATTTTTTTTCATGCCAATATTAATCTGAAGTCTCCCCGGAATGTAACATGTCTACCCAACACTCCCCAGCACCAGACTGGCTCTGACCTGAGTCTGCTGCAAAAACACTATGGACACAAGTCACACCACCAGATTATGTATCACATAATGTGAAGGAGAGGTAGAGACACTGAACCGGGTATTGTCACTGACACAAAACTGTGATGTGTTTATGCTCATCCTCACCTCTAGAGGGCACTCCTGCTCCAGCTGTAGAGCAGAGGAAGAACGATCCAAGTGAAGAAGAAATATTTTTTGAGAAACACACAAAATGTTAGAGGCAATTGTTCACCTTGTGCATGCTTTACAAAATTATGAGTTAAATGTTGATGATACTCACCAACACCTGTCCCAGCTGTACATATAAGGGAAGGGAACATAGTTAAGAAATAATAAATCAGTTTTTATGAACTCTTAAATCAGTAAACAACTGAAACTTACCACTGGGTTGGACTACTCCAGCACCAACTAGAATCACAGGTACAAAAATCATATTGTTACACAGTAAATATAACTTTGAATGCAGTCATAACATAAAATATATTTATTTTACAATTATAATAAAAAACATCACTCACTTTCTGGTACTGGAACTCCAGTTCCACCTGTAAAAGAACATTTACTTTTACAATAAACACCCTCAATGCAAAAAGCTACAATAAATCCATACAAACGTTTGTACAAACATTTCTTGGTCATAATATAGAGTAAAAATTGGTTCAATACTAAAGTGATGGAAAACCCTAGATGGAAATGCTCCTGTTAAACCTACAGGGCAGTAAAAATGCTGTCAGAATAACCGCAGTACAAAGAGTACGCCAGTGATGGTTGCATTTGAACAAGCTAACCAGACACAGACTAATGGTTAAGCTTCCTTCGCAGATGGTGAGAAGTAGTGCCATTGAGATGGGGTGGCAAGGAGAATAGAGTGGAGATGGTGAAGCAGAAAGATATGAATTTTAAAAGATCAGGAATGTCAACAGCATGAAGTCACACCTGGAACAGGGGTCCCCCCAAGGTCGGTTTTGTCTTGAAAGCAGAGCACAAAGAAAATGACAATGTGGATGATGCAGATGAAAGTGGCAAGGCTAGATATAGAAATTGTGAGCAGTATGAATGAACTAATTTGTTCTATGAGTGTTATTGTATGCCATTCGCTATTGTTCTTTAGACTGCTATGGACCTGAAGAGTTCATTTCCAGTCTTACCTGGTTTCCCACCAATGATGGGGATTCCAGTCCCACCAGGAGTGATTATGTCCAGTCCTCCTTCAATCCCTCCATCTATTGGTCCACCTGTGATGCCAGTACCTACCATACACAACCCCATCAATGAACCCATCTTGGCCACTCAAAAGTAATTAACTGTTATATCTTACTATACTGTATATATTTAAGATGTTAAGTTAAGCTATTTTATAGGCATACCGTCACCTCCAGAACTTCCAGATCCTTCTAGAACTCCCCCAGCACCACCTGGTTCACCTTAAACAAAGGTAAATGCAGTGGAATGCATGGATACATAAATAATGGACTGTTGATTCAACTGCCATGCCTTCATCTGATTTAACATTTACAAACCTGTACCTGCAGCTCCATCACCATCCTTGCCCTCTTTTCCAGTTCCAGCACCATCGGGGACACCTGGATAGAGCAGGATGGGAAGAGAGAGACTAGAAGTGAGAACATCTGCCTAAGAAGCAGATGAGATTACCAAAAAGTATCAACCATAGATACATTTGATATGTGGTCGCATAATCTGCTTCTTGTTAAATGTATATGAAAGGCCCTGGATATGACTAACCTGCTCCTGCCCCGGTGCCTGCCGCTGTTACTCCTGGGGCAGGTGTGACTCTTGAACCTCCTGTGCCTCCGGTTCCATTTCCTGTTCCACCCGACACTCCTTTGTAAAGACAAACAAAACAAATCCTCCACCTACTTCTTTTAAAATCAACTAAATTCTGAAAGTTTGCTTGCGTGTGCTCTACCAGGAACGCACGAGAATAGGAAAATCATCAATGTTATTCTCTGTAAAGTCATGTTATTATTCCCATAACCTACTCTATGCTGTACCCGAAGGCCTTTTCAAGCATCTTACCCTCTGTTCCTGCCCCAGCTCCAGCACCTGTTCCTGTTCCTGTTCCTGCCCCAGCTCCAGCACCTGTTCCTGTTCCTGTTCCTGTTCCTGCCCCAGCTCCAGCTCCAGCTCCAGCACCTGTTCCTGTTCCTGTTCCTGTTCCTGTTCCTGTTCCTGTTCCTGTTCCTGCCCCAGCACCAGCACCAGCTCCAGTCCCAGGCCCAGTCCCAGTCCCTGTTCCTCCAGTCCCACCTGGTTGACCTTTAGGCAAGAAATATAAGAAAATAACACATTACATTAAATGCATTTCTCGTAAAATCTGAAATAATGTAGAATACCTCTTTCATCATGAAAGGAAACCTATTCTTACCATATTTGGCTGCTTTAGATCCAGCTCCAGGGCCATATCCTGAGGATCACAAACAGACTATCAGTGATTAAACAGTGAAAGCAGAATACAAACTTAACCAAACACTTTGTTACAGCAATATGTACCTGCTTCCCTCCCCGGCTCCCCCTCCAATATCAGTACAGACTTACCCCCAGGTCCAGTCCCATAGCTGCCAGGTACAGTTCCATAGCCCCCTGGTCTGACACCATATCCTCCTATGTTAGACAATTAGCAATTGGACCATATTTTAAACATTTAATTAGTTTGATTGTTTTATTTTTTTCATCTCCCCTGGTCCCCCACCAAGACATATCTGAACAAATGTGTGTATGTGTTTGTGTGTGAATTAACTCTTAATATTGGACCAGTACCACCAATAAACTTGCCTCCTAGTCCAGCCCCAGCGCCACCACCAGGCACCCCCCCAATGCCAAGGACACCACCGCCACCTGGCACACCCCCTGCTCCACCCAGGGAAGAGGAGAGATGTCAGATGGGTGAGGTGGCAGGTGCACAGGTAAAACATTCGGATAGAGGGCATAATCATCAAGTTGATGGATCATTAATACTCATACCGTATTTAGCAGCTTTTGATCTTGGTCCGTATCCTTGAAATAATAAATAAAAACGTTTTTTTCATTAATAACAAGATTCTGAAAAACAAGGTTACATTGATCAGATCAGTCATTTAGCTATTAGTACCTCCTGAGCCAGGTCCATATCCAGCCCCAGGCCCTGCCCCTGCCCCGGCTCCATATCCACCTCCTGGACCATAACCTGCTCCTGGACCTGCTCCAGTTCCATACCCGGCCCCAGGCACCCCTCCTCCTACACCTCCTGCCCCAGGGCCAAAGGGTGAGGCAGCACCTCCTCCCAGGGCTGCACCTCCTCCAGGGACACCGAACCTGCCACCCAGACCACCACCAGGGGTTCCACCACCTCCACCGGGACCTGTGCGGACCACAACAGAGTGATTAAAGTATATTATGGAAATAGAATATGATTTAGGTTTGGAGATAAATGCTCAATAACAGATTGACAACAAAATATAGTAACATTTGGACATGGTGAAACATTTCTTACCGTATTTCTGAGTCTTTGTACCACCAGGATATCCTATGGGATAGAGCATGCAACTAGTTAGCTTATACAAACACAGCTATCAGTTATTTGCCATTGCTAAATCCGTAGATAATATACCTCCAGCTCCAACACCTCGGCCAGGCACTCCTCCTCCTCCTCCAAGCCCAGACCCAAGTCCCACTCCCTGCCCAAGACCAGTCCCTGCTGCTGCTCCTCCTGGTCCATAACCAACACCTAATCCATATAGACCATTGCCCTGACTACCAGGCACTCTTCCTTGTCCTAGTCCAGCCCCAGCACCTCCTCCTGGAAGTCCTCCACGTCCAGCACCCTGTCCGCCACCTGGGACTCCAAGGGCACCACTAAGCATGCCTACCAGACGAGGAACCGTCATGGGTAATCACTGAATACTCTACTATTTACTATCGAATACATATTTGTGATGACAAATTCAGAATAGATAATACAGAGTTTAGATAATAACTTACCATATTTTCTAGCTTTTGCATCTGCATCATATCCTGTGAAATATAACATGCATATATTGATTGACACCAGTAAACATCTATACGACTGATAACAAATTCTTATTGCCTGCTATAGCTGTTATCTTACAGTACCTCCAGCTACAGTACCTGGTCTTGGCCCAGCACCTCCTGGTCCAGTTCCTACCCCACCAGGACCATAGCCAGCACCTGGTCCAGTTCCTGCTTCCCCAGGACCATAGCCAGCACCTGGTCCAGCTCCTGCTCCACCAGGTCCATAGCGAGCACCTCCTGGTCCAGTTCCTGCTCCACCAGGACCATAGCCAGCACCTGGTCCAGCTCCTGCTCCACCAGGTCCATAGCCAGCACCTCCTGGTCCAGTTCCTGCTCCACCAGGACCATAGCCAGCACCTGGTCCAGCTCCTGCTCCACCAGGACCATAGCCAGCACCTCCTGGTCCAGTTCCTGCTCCACCAGGACCATAGCCAGCACCTGGTCCAGCTCCTGCTCCACCAGGACCATAGCCAGCACCTGGTCCAGCTCCTGCTCCACCAGGTCCATAGCCAGCACCTCCTGGTCCAGTTCCTGCTCCACCAGGACCATAGCCAGCACCTGGTCCAGCTCCTGCTCCACCAGGACCATAGCCAGCACCTCCTGGTCCAGTTCCTGCTCCACCAGGACCATAGCCAGCACCTGGTCCAGCTCCTGCTCCACCAGGTCCATAGCCAGCACCTCCTGGTCCAGTTCCTGCTCCACCAGGACCATAGCCAGCACCTGGTCCAGCTCCTGCTCCACCAGGTCCATAGCCAGCACCTCCTGGTCCAGTTCCTGCACCACCAGGACCATAGCCGGTTCCGCCAGGCACTCCTCCTTGGCCTAGTCCAGCCCCAGCACCTCCTCCTGGGAGTCCTCCACGTCCAGCACCCTGTCCACCACCTGGGACTCCAAGGGCACCACTACGCATGCCTACCAGAGGAGGAAACATCAGTGATGCCCATTTCAGCTTCATTCCTTGGTGTAATCCATGCTGTGATGTAAAACCTTTGAAGGGGGATGAATGAGTTTACCATATTTACGAGCTTTGGCGTCTGCATCATATCCTGTAACACAGAACATGAATGAGTTGTGTGAAACCAACTAACTTTAACATAAATGGTCAATTTAACATCACTCCCTAACATACCTCTACAGTAATTTTGCTAAAGTACCTCCAGCTCCAGTTCCTGGTCTTGGCCCACCACCTCCTGGTCCAGTTCCTGCTCCACCAGGACCATAGCCAGCACCTCCTGGTCCAGTTCCTGCCCCACCAGGACCATAGCCTGCACCTCCTGGTCCAGTTCCTGCCCCACCAGGACCATAGCCTGCACCTCCTGGTCCAGTTCCTGCCCCACCAGGACCATAGCCTGCACCTCCTGGTCCAGTTCCTGCCCCACCAGGACCATAGCCAGCACCTCCTGGTCCAGTTCCTTCCCCACCAGGACCATAACCAGCACCTCCTGGTCCAGTTCCTGCCCCACCAGGACCATAACCAGCACCTCCCGGTCCAGTTCTTCCTCCACCAGGACCATAGCCAGCACCTTGTCCAGTTCCTGCACCACCAGGACCATAGCCAGCACCTGGTCCAGCTCCTGCACCACCAGGGCCATACCCGGCACCTCCTGGTCCAGTTCCTGCACCACCAGGACCATAGCCAGTTCCGCCAGGCACTCCTCCTTGGCCTAGTCCAGCCCCAGCACCTCCTCCTGGGAGTCCTCCACGTCCAGCACCCTGTCCACCACCTGGGACTCCGAGGGCACCACTACGCATGCCTACCAGAGGAGGAAACATCAAAGTTGTAATTTCAGCATCATGCCTTGGTGTAGTCCATGCTGTGATGTAAAATCCTTAAAAGGGGATGAATGTGCTTACCATATTTACGAGCTTTGGCATCAGCATCATATCCTGCAACACAGAACATGAATGAGTTGACTGAAACCACCTAACTTTATGTTAATTGGTCAGTTTAACATTACCACCTAACATACCTCTACAGTAATTATGCTAAAGTACCTCCAGCTCCATTTCCTGGTCTTGGCCCAGCACCTCCTGGTCCAGTTCCTGCCCCACCAGGACCATAGCCAGCACCTCCTGGTCCAGTTCCTGCCCCACCAGGACCATAGCCTGCACCTCCTGGTCCAGTTCCTGCCCCACCAGGACCATAGCCAGCACCTCCTGGTCCAGTTCCTGCCCCACCAGGACCATAGCCTGCCCCTCCTGGTCCAGTTCCTGCCCCACCAGGACCATAGCCTGCACCCCCTGGTCCAGTTCCTGCCCCACCAGGACCATAGCCTGCCCCTCCTGGTCCAGTTCCTGCTCCACCAGGACCATAGCCGGCACCTCCTGGTCCAGTTCCTGCCCCTCCAGGACCATAGCCTGCCCCTCCTGGTCCAGTTCCTGCCCCACCAGGACCATAGCCAGCACCTTGTACAGTTCCTGCACCACCAGGACCATAGCCAGCACCTGGTCCAGCTCCTGCACCACCAGGGCCATACCCGGCACCTCCTGGTCCAGTTCCTGCACCACCAGGACCATAGCCAGTTCCGCCAGGCACTCCTCCTTGGCCTAGTCCAGCCCCAGCACCTCCTCCTGGGAGTCCTCCACGTCCAGCACCCTGTCCACCACCTGGGACTCCGAGGGCACCACTACGCATGCCTACCAGAGGAGGAAACATCAAATATGTAATTTCAGCATCATGCCTTGGTGTAATCCATGCTGTGATATAAAATCCTTAAAAGGGGATGAATGTGCTTACCATATTTACGAGCTTTGGCATCAGCATCATATCCTGTAACACAGAACATGAATGAGTTGACTGAAACCACCTAACTTTATCTTAATTGGTCAGTTTAACATTACCACCTAACATACCTCTACAGTAATTATGCTAAAGTACCTCCAGCTCCAGTTCCTGGTCTTGGCCCAGCACCTCCTGGTCCAGTTCCTGCCCCACCAG
Organism: Osmerus eperlanus; assembly: GCF_963692335.1. NCBI lineage: Eukaryota > Metazoa > Chordata > Actinopteri > Osmeriformes > Osmeridae > Osmerus > Osmerus eperlanus. The sequence continues at coordinate 10,725,642 of NC_085036.1, forward strand.
GACCATAGCCAGCACCTCCTGGTCCAGTTCCTGCCCCACCAGGACCATAGCCTGCCCCTCCTGGTCCAGTTCCTGCCCCACCAGGACCATAGCCTGCACCTCCTGGTCCAGTTCCTGCCCCACCAGGACCATAGCCTGCCCCTCCTGGTCCAGTTCCTGCTCCACCAGGACCATAGCCTGCCCCTCCTGGTCCAGTTCCTGCCCCACCAGGACCATAGCCGGCACCTCCTGGTCCAGTACCTGCTCCACCAGGACCATAGCCGGTTCTGCCAGGAACTCCTCCTTGGCCTAGTCCGGCCCCAACACCTCCTCCTGGGAGTCCTCCACGTCCAACACCCTGTCCACCACCTGGGACTCCAAGGGCACCACTAAGCATGCCTACCAGAGGAAGAAACATCGGTGATGCCCATTTCAGCTTTATTCTTTGGTGTAATCCATGCTGTGATGTAAAACCTTTGAAGGGGGATGAATGAGTTTACCATATTTACGAGCTTTGGCATCAGCATCATATCCTGTAACACAGAACATGAATTAGTTGACTGAAACCACCTAACTTGAACATAATTGGTCAGTTTAACATTATCCCTTAACATACCTCTACAGTAATTATGCTAAAGTACCTCCAGCTCCAGTTCCTGGTCTTGGCCCAGCACCTCCTGGTCCAGTTCCTGCTCCACCAGGACCATAGCCTGCACCTCCTGGTCCAGTTCCTGCCCCACCAGGGCCATAGCCAGCACCTCCTGGTCCAGTTCCTGCCCCACCAGGACCATAGCCTGCACCTCCTGGTCCAGTTCCTGCTCCTCCAGGACCATAGCCGGCACCTCCTGGTCCAGTTCCTGCTCCACCAGGACCATAGCCAGCACCTTGTCCAGTTCCTGCACCACCAGGACCATAGCCAGCACCTGGTCCAGCTCCTGCTCCACCAGGACCATAGCCGGCACCTCCTGGTCCAGTTCCTGCTCCACCAGGACCATAGCCAGCACCTTGTCCAGTTCCTGCACCACCAGGACCATACCCAGTACCTGGTCCAGCTCCTGCTCCACCAGGGCCATAGCCGGCACCTCCTGGTCCAGCTCCTGCTCCACCAGGACCATAGCCGGCACCTCCTGGTCCAGTTCCTGCACCACCAGGACCATAGCCTGTTCTGCCAGGCACTCCTCCTTGGCCTAGTCCAGCCCCAGCACCTCCTCCTGGAAGTCCTCCACGTCCAGCACCCTGTCCACCACCTGGGACTCCAAGGGCACCACTAAGCATGCCTAAAAGAGGAGGAACCATCAAAGATGCTCATTTCAGCTTTATCTCACAGTCTTATTCATGCAGCATAAGAAGGAGGTGCTTACCATATTTACGAGCTTTTGCATCTCGATCATATCCTGTAACATAAAGTACATAGAAATGTATTGTTTCCCAAATAATGACATCCTAATTTACAATTCAAAATAAGATCTTATAATTCTGATAACCAAGTACCTCCACTACCAGCCCCTCCTGGTCCAGTTCCTGCTCCACCAGGACCATAGCCGGCACCTCCTGGTCCAGTTCCTGCTCCACCAGGACCATAGCCAGCACCTTGTCCAGTTCCTGCACCACCAGGCCCGTAGCCAGCACCACCAGGCCCAGTACCAACACCACCAGGCCCAGTACCAGCCCCTCCAGGACCATAGCCAGCACCACCAGGCCCAGTACCCACCCCTCCAGGACCATAGCCAACACCTCCAGGCCCAGTACCCACCCCTCCAGGACCATAGCCAACACCTCCAGGCCCAGTACCAGCACCACCAGGCCCAGTACCAGCCCCTCCAGGACCATAGCCAACACCTCCAGGCCCAGTACCAGCACCACCAGGCCCAGTACCAGCCCCTCCTGGACCATAGCCAGCACCACCAGGCCCAGTACCAGCACCACCAGGCCCAGTACCAGCCCCTCCTGGACCAGCCCCTCCCGGCCCATAGCCAGCACCACCAGGACCAGTACCAGCTCCTCCAGGACCATAGCCACCCCCTAGTACTCCTCCAGTTCCAATCCCAGATGCAGGTACAACTCCTTGGCCAAGTCCGGTACCAGCACCTCCAGTTTGACCTGGAGCGATGGGAGGTAGTAAATACAGAACATAATGAATGTCAGTAATGTCAAGCTACTTTTAAAGGTAAAAGATAGTACAGTAAATTACCATATTTACGTGCTTTGGCACTAGCCCCATAGCCTGTAAGATATGAAGTGAAAAACATTGATTGAAGAAGAATATAAAATCTATCACATGAAATATGTCTGGAATCTTTATAAAATTAAATGTCATTAAAGATTCATTAACTCCTGCAGTAACACGCATAGCCACCTGCTCCAGGCCCTCCACCCGGAACTCCACCTGCACCCCCAGGTCCTCCCTGTGTGCCGGCCCCAGCTCCAGCACCGGCTCCAAAACCGAGACCGCTTCCAGCTCCCCCAGGAACTCCACCTATACCGCCAAGGACGCCACCGGCTCCAGTCCCTTGACCTGGCCCACCTCCGGCTCCAGCCCCACCCCCACCTGGAAGGAAACGTAATGCTACGTTTATCTTTGAAGCCAGTAGTTTACAAGTTATCTGTTTGGATTTTGGCATTGGATTGTATTAAATCTTGAAACTGCTAAGCAAATGGAACTACTAATCAACCTGGATTCCTAAAGGTTATTGTTGTCTTACTGTATTTAGCAGCAGCTTTGGCTGGAGACTTTGATTTACCCCCAGCTCCTATGGGAATGAATGGCATGAGAAAAGGCAGATACGAAACATGAAGAGCAAAGAGAAAGAGGTCACACTACTGGGACATAGAGTATGGCCTTTTCCTTACACTCTCTATGACATACTATGAAATCTGTACTATTTAACATTTGATTGCCTTTTGATGTTTTCTTGGGTACAGTACCTGACTTGGGTGATATGAGCGGGTATCCACGGAACACTCCTGGCAGCTGCTGTCCACCAAAACCGCCTCGGCCAGCTAAAGGCAGAAATACACATCTTATGAAACCAACAACAAAATTGAATATCCGTCAACATTTATGTCAAGAATGTCAAGCTATCCTTTTAATTTAGGCTCACTGACCTCCACCACCTCCATTTCCAACTCCTCCCTGGCCAAGAACTCCAGATCCTGGTAGGAGAGCAGACAAAGTCAGAGGGGACAAAGACTTGAAGTTGGTTAGTTCAGCCACTAGACGACTTACCAGTTTGGGGTCCAAGTCCAGATCCTGTGGCAACACCAGGCAGGACTCCACGCCCTCCAAAACCTGAATAGGAGTCAGGGTGAGAGATTACTCACTGCTTGGCCAGATGATAAACATCACACTGTGTAGAGTAACTGTCACCAAAAAGATTCACCTAAATGCAACATTTTAATTGTTTGACATACCTTGATCAGGCACAATTCCCCCTTGATAAAGTCCAGGTAATCCAACACCTGTATGAATAACAGACATTCTAGGAAGTTCTACAGTGGAATAGCATGCTCTGCATCCTATAATTATGTTTTGTAATTCCATAATGAGTTTTCATTCTGGGATTTGTAGTTTACCTGGGACTTTGGAGGCTTTTCCACTGCTTTTCCCTCCAAGTCCTCCCCCTGGCACTCCAGTCTGAGGAAACACTGGCACTGCAGCAGAATATCAAACAGTTTCATTAAATGCCCCTTTATTAATAAAAGATTAACCTTAATATTACACTTTACATCATATTTTGAAAAATAGTTAATAGTGAACACTTAAATAAATAGTATTGTGAAGTCAAATTCTGTGAAGTATTTGATGTCACTCCTTTTGTCTTGATTTGTGTATTTACTTTTCACTGTGTGAGGGAATATTTTAGTAAGGTTCTACCACTGACCTCCTGCTGGCACACCAGCTCCACCTGGGCCCACTCCACCAGCACCACCAGGTCCAACTCCACCAGCACCTCCAGGCCCAACTCCACCAGCACCTCCAGGCCCAACTCCACCAGGTCCAACTCCACCAGCACCACCAGGTCCAACTCCACCAGCACCTCCAGGCCCAACTCCACCAGCACCACCAGGCCCAACTCCACCAGCACCACCAGGTCCAACTCCACCAGCACCTCCAAGCCCAACTCCACCAGCACCACCAGGCCCAACTCCACCAGCACCACCAGGACCTGTTCCAGTGCCTCCAGGCCCAAATCCTCCTCCACCTCCAGGCCCAAATCCTCCTCCACCTCCAGGCCCAAATCCTCCTCCACCTCCAGGCCCAAATCCTCCTCCACCTCCAGGCCCATATCTTCCTCCAGGCCCATATCCAGTGCCTCCCAGTGCTGTTCCTGCTCCTAATGCAAATGTTTAAAAGAATTATAGATAAAAAAATACAAATCTAATAGCATTTAAAAAAAATATTAGAATCTAGGTGATTCTAATATTGAGACAGAAATTAACCAACAGTTTGCAGTGTTTAAAAAAAAAAAAAAAACTTTAGATTGAAGGAAAACGTTCTGACCTCCTGGTCCTAGTCCTGCACCCTGACCTCCAGATCCAACACCACCAACTCCCAGGCCACCTGCTCCTCGTACTCCTCCACCCACACTCCCTGTTCCGAGGCCTCCATATCCTAATGAGAACATGGCATTTATTTATTGTTCTGAAATGTACTTTTCCTTCTAAACACCTTAAGAACATTTTACCTTCTGCAGCATGTGAAGAACATCTGAAGCAATTCTTCAAGACATTAAAAGCTATTGCAGGAGGTAGATCAGCAGGACTGAACTGGGAAGTTGATAGTGTACCCTCTTGTGGCCTATCTGGTTATATTCCCAGAACTAGAAAATGGGCTTTATCTCATTTATTAATGAATTCAATCTGTTGTTTGGTGCTTTGACCCTTCAATACTGTAACACTTCATTTCCCTGGCCAGGTTTATTGTGACACTAATATGTTCCCTGGGACGTTTTTACAAACCTGTTTGAAGTGTGGATGTTTGACTTTAAAACCTTTTAAAAGTCTCATTGGGCTGGGTTATGGTCAGGTCAGTAAATGTTTACCACACAACAGAGAGGGAATACAACACTGCAAAGGCCCTTGAAAGAGAGAACATAATAGAGACCAGGGAGAGGCCTTTGAAGACTCAAAGTGAGGCAATGTACGCTGAGGTGAGGGATGCTGTGGTTTAACAATACCTCAATCATTAGTCTTTGACGCTTTGACTACATCGTTTCTGTTAGAACTTAGCTGTCCCATTACTTTACTTTGTACTCCATAGTCACTGGACTTCTATACTTGTATAGCAACAGTATCCATGCTCATTTGAATAGACACTCGAGTATGCATTGCAAATACAGAGGTAAGAGAGAACTTCACCAGTAATCAACCTTCTCTGGTAAAACATAGATGAGTGATGCAGGTCAACTTGAAATACATAGCATCTTCGTTGGCTTGCTTCAGTTAATGCTTCTTCAGGTAATGCAAAATGGACGTTTTGGTCTTCATCTTCATAGTGAAGCTGTGCAGCTTAAGCACAGACTGAGTGTATTCAGTTGAATGGGTGAATGATTAACTAAGGAGATTACAAGACTTGTGGTCAACTGGAAACTGTGACCTCCCTGTGTCTGCTTCCTGTGCTTACACAGTGACCCACTTTCTACATCAAGACGTAATGGGTGGAATCCAAAGGTTCCACAGAGCTGGGGCATAACCTCCAACAAACACTCGGATAGCGTCACCAACATTCCTATGTGAGAGAGCCATATGTCATGGATTCATAAACAGAGAAGGACAAAACTGATTACTCTCGGTCTGAGGTGACAACTTCCACTCTTAATCAGGCTGTGCTGTCGTTAGCTCTTATCTGTGTGTGTGTGTGTGTGTGTGTGTGTGTGTGTGTGTGTGTGAGTGAGTGTGTGTGTGTATGCATGTGAGTTTTGTCAGTATGTGGCCCCTGTAACAATATAGAGTGGCTTTGCTGTGTCAGGAAATGAAATAATGGGTAAATCTTAGTAAGATTAATCCCAGAACCTTGAACAGTGGAACAATATTTATAGTTTCCTATGAGAGGGGCATGGTCACTGAACTGAGTACAGTGTGGAGAACTTCCACTTATTGTAAAGCACTGGGGACAGAGGATGCAGATTATTATGGTATGGTCTTTGTTGTTTGGACTTGGCTGCTAAGGTTTCCAGAATCAGACAGCACCTGAACTAGTACGTAAATGATATCTGATCTACAAATCTGGATCAGCAGCATTAGGGGGGCTCACTAGGGTGGGCAGTTAATGAGTATGCCTACTAATGTTGGCCTATAATAGGGGATTACTAGAGAGGCATGTCCGGGAGTGATGTCAAACTGATTAGTTATGTTGAAGTGTGGTGGTTTAAGTCAACTCATTCATATTTTGTGTTACAGGTGGTGAGTATGATGGAAGAATGTTTTAAGCATTTGCCTCCTCCTCCTAGACCTGCTCCAAATCCAACCCCGAGTCCTCCAGGACCTCCGACTCCAACACCATAGCCACCTCCTGGGAATTAAGACTCAAATATTAGTATAAGGTAGAATACAGACCAACTGACTGAGAAATACAGTACATGCATTCTATGAAGTTCAGAGACATTTTTTTCTTGATTTTGTAGGAAATGTAGATCTTTAGATGAAATTGAGTTAAATAATTTGGGTTAGTCTTACCTGTTTTTTGAGGTGTACCACCAGCTCCTGTAGAGAGAACAAGAATCAAGAGCAAGAATCAGGAGTGTGACTAAATTAAGCTATTTCTGAGAAGAATGCATAATGCTACCATAACTACATTTCTCTTACTTCTAGCCTCCTACTTTCTTTCCTCTTTCCTTTTGTCTGTCACATCTATAATCTATACTGTACGTAGATCTCCTCACCTGCTCCACCAGGCCCAAGACCAGTTCCATAGCCTCCTGGTCCAACTCCTGGCCCAACTCCTCCTGGTCCAACTCCTCCTGGTCCAACTCCTCCTGGCCCAACTCCTCCTGGTCCAACTCCTCCTGGTCCAACTCCTCCTGGGCCTCCTCCTCGTCCAGCTACAAACAAAATGTAAAAACAAGATTTGTATTTGTAAAGTAATTAAATGGTGTTTTTCTAAAACAGCTAAATAAGTAATCACCTCCACCAGCTGCTGGACCAAAACCTCCAGGGCCTACTCCTGCTCCTCCACCGGGGCCAAATCCGGTTCCTGCTCTACCACCTGGACCAAATCCAGCTCCTGGTCCTGTCCCAGCTCCTAATCCAGCTCCTGCTCCTCCCCCTGCACCTGCAGGTATGTACACGCCTAGAACAAAGCAATACAACATCTGTGAAAATCATTTAAGACAGTATGTCTACAAATACACACACAACACACACACACAGTTATGTACTCTTATTGTGTAACAACAAGGTAAGACATTAGTGGAGAATCAACGACAGCTAATGTCTCTCTCTTAGTTTTTCATAAACCATGTTTTCCATATTAATTCCACAACAGTCAAAACCATTGCCTTATCTGCACATAAACATTGGTCTAATGTTGGACCATGTTTTCATTGTTCTGGACTCTTAAGGGATACCAGAACCATTGCAATCCTATGAGTCATCCATCAGAGCTAATGAAGCCTAGTTTTCCTTGTATTGCCTGTTGTGGAATTTAGAACACATGGTTTAGCTTGTTTGCATAAATAGCTAGAATGGCGCTGCCAAAAAAGTAGAATGGTGCCATGCAAATAGTCACAACTGAGTTTTTTATGAACTGTCAAATGTAATTTATACATTATCTGCAGACCAGGATGGGGGATGAAGGTTGAGGGATAACAGATAACCTTCCCTGTGGTGAAAGTCTAAGTTTCTTTGCAGCTGATAAGACTCACCTCTTCACCCAAAAGGAATGTTTATTTTGTTATAATTCTCACACATTTCAGCACATATATCCTATTTCATGAATCACGATAGCCATAAATAGAGAACAACTATAAAAGGAAACGTTTTAAGGAGTCACACTCCCACATGTGAAGGAGACAGATCCATTGGGGAGCCCTTTAAATGGGGGTTACAGAACTAAAAATGTAAGCCATGTATGTTTCAGCCATTCAGAGTAAACTGCTTAGCCTCCACTACCTTTTCAGTCATTTGCCAATGAGGTGGCAGAAACACATACCTCCCAGTTGGACAGGAGATAAAAAAGAAGTGTTTAAGACTTGTTGGAGAAGCTATTCAATGTTATTTTGTAGGACGCCATATATAGTAGACTGGCATTGGGCAAACAAGACCAACACAGCATGAACATTAAAGTTGTTTTTAGAGTGTTACGAGTGTTAACACTGATGTCATTACAAACACTCTACAATTGGTTCTATGTGTGTGAGAGTAAGAGTAGTAACAGCAAGCTTCCAATGACCTACAGGAGAATGAATACTCAGAAACCATACAACCAATCGGACTCCATCCCTGTGTTTCATGGGGATGGAGTCATGGGTGATTCCAAATGATGTAACAGGCTGGAAGTGCATATCCAGTACCACTAGCATTCTCTTACAAGGAGGGAATTTCATACAATTCTCCTAGGGCTATGTCATTTGTTTCTTTTATAACATTGTAAAACATAAATAAAAGATGGATAGTTAATGGAGTATATCAGACTATTATATAATAGATAAATATGGTACCTTGTTTACATGAGGTTGAATTTCTTTATGTATATCTTATCTCTATATATTCTCTAACTCTACTGTTTGCACTGTTGGCCTGAAAATCACACAATTCCTTGCATGTGTATATAACTAAAAACTTGTACTTGAACTTATTGGAATTAATGATAGGTACAGTGAAGGCTTTGTGCCTCTACACAAATGTAACAAAACCAACAATAGAAGTAGTACATTGAAGGAGTTAGTGTTGAGGTCTCCTTGGATCATCTCCATCCCCACTATATCAGACCCCAGGTATGAAATATAGACTAGTGGATCATCCCTTGATGCCATGGCTTCAGAACATGCAGAGGGGAGAGCATCTCAGCTCATAGCTGCACAGTTCGCTAGACAACCAGGCAGGTGGTCTGTAATTTTGTACCCATTTCATGTGGTATTTCATGGCACAGTATGGCCACAGTGGTCGCCATGCCCGTCTCAGCAGATGAGGAGAAGGCTGCACCCACCACCAGACCGTCAGCAAAGTTATGGAGGCTGTCTCCAACGATTACCATCAGAGCCAGCAGAGGAACCCCCTGTCCTGCACTCCCAGAAACCTGTGCTGGATGTGGCATCTCCCAGTAACCCCGCAACATACATGCATAAAAATCTGAACACAAACTAGCTCAAGAGATGCCCAATTTTTTTGAGTTCTCTAGCCAAACTTTAGGTTCCATCAGGGCCACAGGTGTTGTGCAGCTAAGCATCAATGACCATAGTAGTAATTGTGTCTTACCTCCTTGCAATGAAGGCTTCCACAGACCGAGGAGCAGGAATCCATGTAGGAACGAGGCCACTGACCCTCTCGCCATCTCGCTCCCAAATGTCCCTCTCCTCTCCCAAGCCCAAGGTTTTATTTTCTGCAAGCCTATCAGGGCTCACCAAGGCCTTCAGGAAAGGAAGGAGGGCGAATGAATGAGGAAAAGAAGGAGAGATGCAAGACAGGACACTAGGTAATTGGCTGAGATAGAGAGAGAGAGAGAAAGAACACACATTCGGTTCAATGGATCACTTCATTTGACCAAGTGGGCTTTTCTCCCCCCCTGGTACTGGTGGGGCTGCTTTTATTTGGGTCACTCCTGCCAACAAAGCAAGGTTGCCTGCAAGAGAGAGAGAGAGATGGAGGGGGAGAAATGGAGGGAGGGGGAGAGAGAGACAGAAAAAAAGAAAAACAGAGAGAGAGAGAAAGACAGAGAGAGAGAGACAGAGAGACAGAAAGAGAGAAAGTTGGGGGGACCCTTCATCTCATCCCACCCAATCAGAAAGGGGAAAAGAATGGGCAGGGTAGTAATGGAGGGATGGAGAGAAAAAAAGAAAGAGAGAAAACTTAAATAAAAATAGAGGTAATTGTCTGCCAGATATTCTCATGGACTTTAAATGACGTAATTTTTAAGTCCATGAAAAGAAGTAACTGAACTGGCCCGATAAGGCAATTACATTTCTGTGTTTTAAAAGAAATTCTCAGAAGTTTACACATCATGTAAACCTCCAAGAATGTGTACAATTATTCTCTTTATTGTTTTAAGACACAGGTACACAGACCGTGAACTCTCACAGTGTCCTGGCCATTTTATCCACTCAGTGACGTGAGTGTGTATGTGTGTGTGTGTGACATTTGTGTGTGACGTGTGTGTGTTTGTGTGCAGACTGTGTGTCCAGTGAGTGTTTTTGTGCTGAGGGGGTGGGGGGTGTTTGGCAGTGCTCCACTCATCACAGAGTCCTTTCCTGAAGAGAACATGAAGTCATGTCACCAACCAGGGAAACTGAAACGTAAACCTGTTATTCATGAACAACCACATAATTAAAGAATTGGACATTTACCCGGCAGAAATAAATTTGCACCTATGACCATTATTGTGGGAATGTATTATTATACTGTGGTATATACTGTAATGTGACAGGGAATGAGAGATGAGAGAGAGAGAGAGAGAGAGAGAGAGAGAGAGAGAGAGAGAGAGAGAGAGAGAGAGAGAGAGAGAGAGAGAGAGAGAGAGAGACTCTCATTTGACTGTGATGTCACTACCTGGGGACAGGAACTGTTTTATTTAAGAAAGAGAGAGAGCAAAAGAGAGACGCACACACACACACACTCACACAGACACACATATAGCACAACCTAACAACAGTCATAACAAAAGGCATTACCTAGATGATAACATTTCTTATGAGTCACCTGCCTGCAAAATACTTTTACTACCACAACCCCTGGGTCTTTGTTCATTACCTTGTATACACAAATATCCCTGCCTCCTCTGCTCTCCTTGGAGCTAGGTTTGAGCTTGGCTTCCTTAAAGGAGCACAAAGGGGTTTTCCTGGAAACTGCATGTGATTTTTTCAGCCATTTGTTATGAGGCTGAACCTCCAAATTGTGCCTTTTTCTCCTTGTTTGGGCTGGCTGGTTCTGTCTTGCAGGGCCTGGGTTTGGGTGCAGCGCCGGAACATTCTCTGGTTCTGGGGGTAACAGGACTTGGAACAGACAAGCCAACAGCATTGCATTAAAAGAGAGGATGATGAGAGAGTAAGAGAGAAGGAGAAAGCAAAACAGAGAGAGGGTGGTGGAGGTAGTGAGGGTAAGGATTGTTCGATTTTTTTTTACTTCAAATGATGCAGCATCGGAATGCACTTTGACAAATGTGTCGTTCTGCATTTCCTTGTGTAAGCTCTTTAAGATGGGGTGCACGTTCAGCAGCATCTAGATCCAGATTCCAGTTCACATAAAAATACAGTTTAGTCTAGGTTCCACATGAATGATATCAGTGTTCTGATGAACCCTCTGCCGCAGTGAACCTCAGACCCAGACAGGGATCCAGTTAGAGGCCACGTGAAACCAGCCAGGCGAGGGTTCAGTGTTTATGAGACGTGATCAGCTTCACTCTGTTGGCTCTGAGTTCTGTCTGAAACAACTTTATTAGCGTACGAGTGTGTGTGTGTGTGTTTGCATGTTTGTATGTCAAAGGCTGCAGTACCTGAACTCCTAAATTGGGCTGAATGCGTACTTTTTATTGCTCCCCAGTCAAATGTGGTCGCATGATTTGTGTTCAGCTTTGATGCAGCAACATAGTTATGCAGTGAGATAAGAGACAAGTAAAGCACCGAAAAGACAAGGGGTAAAAAAAAGTAAGAAAGAAAAAGAAAAATGAAAGAAGATATGTATAGAGAAATGTATAGAGTCTGTTACTCTCTGAGGGCGATAAAGGCAGGAGTATGGAGAGATGCCAGACAGGGAGAATAAACACAACACCCTGAGATGAAAAAGGAGTCAGCAAGATTTGTCTGTCACTATGCTGGTAGTGTGTGCAGAAAACTAGTCTGGCCCACAGGGACGTTGTAATTCATCATAATATGACAAGTCACACTGCGGGTGTATATTCGTCTCAACACTGCTCTGATGCACACGTGAGCCAGTCACTTCTCTCCCTCTGACAGCAGGAGTGTGAACTGCCTCGCACAGAGAAACACCCCAAACACAGAACTCACCCAGAACTCGAGAACTCGCACACTTGGACACACAAATTCCACCTGGCCTAATAACTTTTTGATTGGCCCAAGGTCACTGAAAGCAGTACATTTCTTCTACAACACCTGCAAAATTGTAATTTTCTTTGCATGTTGTATTGGAAATCCTGTTGTACCGCTGTCTTGTGAGTTTCATTTGTCACTTCAGAGCCAACGTTGTGTCTTTTTTGAATGAAAGCATCTGCTAAACAAATACAATTTAATGTATGATATATAAAACAAACATTTGCACATACAGTTGCAGTACAAAACCCTCCACCACCTGTCTAGGAACCATCCACACCCACATTAGACAGACAGGCGCACACACAGTGCCCAGTGCCCAGAGCATTGCCAGCTCAGAAATGCGTATCAGTACTATGAATAAAGTTGCCGACTGAGAAGTGCCTGTTTTAAGTTTACCTAACGTCTACCTACCGTTTACCGAATGTCTGCTTCCCCATATATGGCCGTATACTGTGCCCTGCTCACCCCCTCCAGACTGGTAAATTGCTCCAGAGAGTAAGGGAGTGAGGCAAGGAGAGAAAAACCCCAAACAAACACCCACACAAATACACACACATACACATGCACACACAGATAAGTTGGCTTGAGCACTGGTATTTGTCAGCCTGAAGGTCTGAGTAGGATTGGCTTTCACAGCTGACCCCTGCCAAAGCATTACACACCCCTAAACTCTTCCTCCTCCACCACCTCCTCCACCCCTGAACTTCTGTCCTCCACCATCACCATCTTCACCATCTCCTCCACCCCTAAACTCTTCCTCCTCCACCACCTCCTCCACCCCTGAACTCCTGTCCTCCACCATCACCATCTTCACCATCTCCTCCACCCCTAAACTCCTCCTCCTCCTCCACCACCTCCTCCACCCCTGAACTCCTGTCCTCCACCATCACCATCTTCACCATCTCCTCCACTCCTAAACTCCTGTCCTCCACCATCACCATCTTCACAACCTACTCCACCCCTAAACTCCCCATCTACTCCTAAACTACCTACACCACACCTCACCCTTAAACTCCTCTCCTATTCCATCAACTCCCCCCATTCACCCCACCATCTGTTTTAACTGTGCTGGCTGTCCCATTCCATTTCCATCCATGTACTGTACATTTGTGGTATCAAAACTGGTCCTAGGTCCCACTGTCATTATTCAGACTGCAAACACACAGTAAGAAAGTATTTGTTAGTAACCCATGTAAAGGCTTAACTGCAGACTGTCAACAGATGCCTCTCCTTCAGTGGAGTGTGACTGGGCCAGATAAATGTGAGAAGTGGAGCACAGCGTTTGATTCGTTAGACTGCAACGATAACACAGATGTGACTGCTGGGAGGCTGGCGCTCTGTGTGGCTGTGGGCGTTGGGCGAGGCAGGGCTGAGGGTGGAGACAGACGTGGGAATCTGCTCGGCATACCTGGAGGATTGCTGCTGTGAACAGGTGGACCAGTGGAGGTCGAGAACTGCTGTGGGAACTCGAGAAGATATCTTTGATTTAAACGAAAATATATTGACTGAGGTCGCCGTTTAAGTTTGTTTTATACTGTACATTTGCAGGACGGAAATGTTTATTGATGAGTGAATAATGCAGTAACCCGCTGTCATAAGACAAGTTGTTTTAGACAGAAGTACTTCACTAAAATAGCCTGTTTAAGCATCGTCACTGTAAAGGGCAAGTATCGCTGCAGTCACTCGCACACTAAACACAGCTAAAAAGTGTGACGTCCCATGAGCTACACGACATGATGTCGGTCCCCTTCCCATGACTCATAACGACCCTCTGGGTGGACAGGAGAGGCCGCTCCCATGGGGGTCAAAAAAACACCAAAACAAGAGCAGGGCCTTGTACAAACAGTACAGCACCATGGAGTACGGAAAGGATCATCCATCAAACTGCTGAGAAAAAAAGAAGTGAAGTGAGCGATGTGGGAAAGAGATGTGTGAAGAGAGTGTGTGGCTGTACTGGGAATGACCAACATGTGTGTGTGTGTGTGTGTGTTTCTCTGGATCTTGTCTCTGTGTTCTTCAATTGTAGAAGTAGTTGTCATCATCAATGGCAATATTGTCTCGGCCCCCCGTGTTTGAGGCCCCTGTAGAGGTCCCAGGGAGTGAGGCCTGCCTGCCTGTAACGTTTGAAGGTGCTATCGTTAAGACAATATACCTTTCCTCTTTGAGAGGTCACCAGCATGGCTTATGTATCTTTTAAATCTAGAGAAATAGATGGTGGTCTATTCAACTGGTTGGCATTCTCCATGTGGAAAATTAATGGTATTTATATGAGGAGCTGACCATGTTTCAGGACAACAAAATGGCGGCACACTTCATCCCACTGAACAGTAAGTTTAGTACAGAAGTACAGTTATCAGAAGACTAGGTACTCTAGTAGTAGTTAAGCAGAAACCCATGTGGTCCTGCTACTGACTTCTGATTGCTCCCCGGCATGTGTGTGTGTGCTTGCATCCATACATCTGTCAAATGAATCTTGACTCATCTCAGATACTTCCATTACAAAAGAAAGAGACGAGCTCTGATTTTAGAAAGGGGAATGTCCGAGTCACACAAGCTCTGCAGGTCATTGAGCACAGCCTAAATCTGAGGTGGTTTTCTGTGTGATGTCAGGGATTAGGTTTCAGACACCAAGACAGTCGAACTAGACAGTCGACTCCCTGCCAACTCTTTCCTTTGGGAGAAAAAGGGCTTAGCAATGAGACTTGTATGTGGTAACCATGTATGTGGTAACCATGTTTGTGGTAACCATGTTTGTGGTAACCATGTATGTGGTAACATGGTTAAGTCTTTTGCCTTTTTCAGATGTTTCGTGTTTTTCAAGAAATCTATAAATTCGAGGATGAGGTCAACGTTGCAGCAGCTTCTTTTGGCAGAACACACAAGCACACAGACACCACACAGTCCTCAACACACAAGCACACAGACACCACACAGTCCTCAACAGACAAGCACACAGACACCACACAGTCCTCAACACACAAGCACACAGACACCACACAGTCCTCAACAGACAAGCACACAGACACCACACAGTCCTCAACACACAAGCACACAGACACCACACAGTCCTCAACACACAAGCACACAGACACCACACAGTCCTCAACACACAAGCACACAGACACCACACAGTCCTCAACACACAAGCACACAGACACCACACAGTCCTCAACACACAAGCACACAGACACCACACAGTCCTCAACACACAAGCACACAGACACCACACAGTCCTCAACACACAAGCACACAGACACCACACAGTCCTCAACACACAAGCACACAGACACCACACAGTCCTCAACACACAAGCACACAGACACCACACAGTCCTCTCCCTTCTCTGCTTTGTAGACTCGAGTTGTGAATTATGACAACGTCCAGTGTCTCTGTGATTTGTTTCACAACCACATGCTCTCAGGAGGAGCAGATATTCAGTAAACAGACTCATCACTGACATCTGAACTATAATCTAATTTATTCAAAAGGAAACATCGGTTGAGAAATATTGTTGGTTACACCCCTGCTTAATCCAATGATGTTCAAAGACTATTTTATAGTTCATCATTTTTCCCATCGTTGTGGAATTGTTATCAAATATTGATATGGAGATGTTATCAAAGCTCACAGGAGACATATGGACATGTCGTACATCTAATTGACCTGATGATGAGTCTTAACCTCTGTTTCACGATGTCCGTTCATTAAGCCCTGAAGAGGCCACTGCAAGTTGAACCCTTCTGTTCCTCACCCAAAAGGTTCCTTCTCAACGTTTTTGGAAAGGAAAGAAAAAGGTGCAGTGTTTTCTTAATTTAAACAACAAAAATATATTTTTCTTTCCTTTCCAAAAACTTTGAGATGGACATTTTTGTGTGAGGAACAGAAGGGTTCGGTTTAACCCTAATTACAAATACATTTCTGAAATACATTTCTGGCATGCATATTTCTCATTGTGGCATGATCATCATCAACCAATTGATCTACCTTTACACAGTTTACACAAACAGTCCAAAGCACTGCATCTGCGTACAACTCTAACCAAAACCTGGCCTGAACCCAGATTTCCCCCAAAACCTCCAAGCCCAGGTGCAGAAACGTCCTGAGTAGAGACAACAGAATGAGAGTGCAGCACTTGGAATCCAATATCACGGAGGGAACCCAAACCCATGTTCAGCTCATCAACACGTCCCCAGTCACCTAGTCATACAGGGGTGAGGCATGCAACAGGCATTAAACAATCCCTGACTGATTCATTCCTTCCTCCAGCCCCCCATCATGCAATCTGAAGTCATCCTGCAGTCGTTCCCCCCAACTGCTCAGAGCAGGGGAACCCAGCAGAGGGAAGGCGGGATGAGCCGATCTCTGTCAGCACTACAACATCAGGGACGCAACACACAGATGGATGCAATTTAGGCTCGGTAATCATCTCGTTCCCCTCCTGACATCAACCGAGGACAATTAGACACCCAGCTCATCCACCTTGTGTCTGATCAGATATCGTCTAACCTGCCTGGAGTACGTGCTCAAACCTTCTGCCTGATATAATTTACACCACTTGCTTTCAGTGGGTTTCTATTCTAAGCCCACTGATTGGTCACAGTCTGAGAGATGAGAGTAGTGAGGTAAGGGTGAATGAATGGAATTTCAAGACTTATGTTCTCCATATTGATGGAACGCACACATCCTAAGCTTAGGTTTAATATTGCTATGTCTTGATATCACCATAGGCACCCTTATGTTGTGTGGGTGTGCATATGTGTACGTGTGTGTGTGAAAACAAGTGAATGAGTGAATGCATAAGTGAGGAGGACAGACAGAGAGAGCCCCCCCTTCAACGGGAGAGTTTTACAATCTCCTTTGGCTTTATTATTTAAACACCAACAGATATTCCAGCAAATTAATTACTTTTCTAACCCAATCTCTGTTGTCCCTGGAGGAGGCCTGTGTTAATGTTTCATTAACGGAGGGATGGAGATGGAAGCCAGCCAGTCAGATAAGAGCAGCCTTGGAACCTTCTCTGTTCTCTGAGTCAACAATGACCTGGTCTGGGCTAATAACAGATTGCTGGTGCAACGCCGAAGGAACACACGCGCACACAAAACATGATGTCTGACTCACGCCTCCGACTCACATGGAGCAAATACACATCCAATTTACTTCCGCACATTATCACCTTCAGTCACTTTACGCACAGTGATCTTGAACCTGCGTTGTCAGCGCTGGACTGGTAAGAGGTATGCATGTTGTGGCCTTGCTGCACTGGATCCTGATGTTGGCCAGTTGCTCCACGTGCCCAGGAGCAATGCAAACTGGGAGGGCTCTGAAACACTGGCCATGTGTCCTTCGGTGTCAGACCCTTATCGCCGTGATTGATGTCATCAGAATGTGACAGCCACAGCAAGCAGGTGGCTCAGTCTGCAACTGAGGACAAAATACAGTTGCCCAAATGTTTATCAGTAACTGACCACACACAAACTCAGCCAAGATACAT
Source organism: Osmerus eperlanus (assembly GCF_963692335.1). Classification (NCBI taxonomy): domain Eukaryota; kingdom Metazoa; phylum Chordata; class Actinopteri; order Osmeriformes; family Osmeridae; genus Osmerus; species Osmerus eperlanus. The sequence continues at coordinate 10,743,312 of NC_085036.1, forward strand.
ATCATTCATAAAACAGCTTGTTTGAACTGAGACATTGCTGTTGGCCCTCTATTTCGACTTCAGCTTAGCTATGTTGCACAACTGTGAGAAAGAAATGTGACTTTACCCTGAAGAGCCATCAAACCCATGTTAACAAATAGATCATGTTGAACAAATAGAATAGTAGGGCTGAGATGCAAATCAAACATGATGAGAGAGGTGAGTGGAGTTCCTAATGGTTCTGTTGTAACATCCCTCAGCCTCGGGTTTTTAAATTCACGTTCCTTAATGAGCTAATTACTGTACCATGCTGGAGACAGCCAGACAGGCCAGGCCTGTAACAGCTACAGTAAGTTACTGTGTGTGTGCGTCAGCAGGCAGGACACCGCTGAGCTGTGCAATGACTGCACGTAAACACGGCTGTTTCCATGACGATGCACGAAGCCCGATGTGTGGAATGGAGAGAGGAACGTGTTGTCTCTGCGTTTGTTGTGTTTTCTTAAGTGTCTGTGAACAGACAGAGACTCTTGAGAACCAGGCACAAACAGAAAGATGGATGAAGGAGAGAAAAAAACAAGCAGGGACACAGACTAGTCTGTGTATGTGTGGGGCATGGACCAGTGGAACAGTCTCTTTGGAACTCACCCACTGACTCAGTGGCCAGGCTGGCTGAAACACTACAGGTGGTTCTGGGGCAGCTGCACTTTCTGAGGGCGTTGTTGCCATCTAAGCCAACATGAAATACTTGAAACAAACTGTTAAAGTATGAATAACAATGGAAAATGCCAAGGATTTTGTTGGTAGAAGTACCTTGATGTGGCCATCTCTTGATACAAACTGAATCAAAACATCCCCCTTTCATATCCCAACCCAGTTAAAACGACACGATGAAACGACAAAGCACTTTGAAACATGACCAAACTCTATATACGATCCTATATCCAAGTACGTGTGTGCATGTGTGTGAGTGTGTGCTCAGGCATGCATGTCAATGTATCTGTGTGAGTGGTAAACATATCAGTATTGTCAGCGCATGCCACAGTCATGAGCACACTACATCTGATCCAGACCACTGAATCACTGCACAAACAAAACAGGAGAATTTAATCACTCCATGAAGAGAGGGAGAGAGAAAAGATTGGGCTGAGGTGTCAGTCTGAATTCTGGCAGCTGTGTGCAGCTCTGCAAGTGGTGCATACCTGCATTCCTAACCCCTGACCATACGTAGAATCAGACCCTATCAGACAGCCAGGATATAAACATTGAGTTTAGACACTTTGGCAACAGAAACCGTGAGCTAAAGGCTGGAACCATGAACAACGATGTTTTGCGAGAGAAAAAAAAGGGGTGAGGTTACTGTAATCTTTATATAGACTCATGCAGCTCTCTGGTGTGACATATCATTTATCAAACTGAGAGGAGACTGAACCTCTTCACACGCTGGAGGCCAAGTCAACTCTGACATACGTCTCACACCCACCAGGGTGCTTTTCTGCCTATGTCAAATGTTGTTAAGAGCTGTCTGTCTGTGTTACCAGATCTTGATTAGAATGCAGCTCAAATGTAGTTTGTACGTTCTATGTATATGAACATGCTCAAAACTACTCAAACTGTTGAGGTTTGATAGGAAGAATTGAACGGCATCTGTTGTTAATACTGTAAGATAATGCTGGGTGGGGTGACTGTCATTCACCCTCAGTTTTGCAGCCAGTCAAGGGTGATTTGAAATAAAATCATGATTCAATTCTCTCACCAGTGATAAGTAGCATAACCATACATGATTGGAATAATGGGGTCAATTTCCTTGCAGATTGTCTTAATTGCCTCTAGAAATAGAACACAATTTGTCTCTATCCCTGCCACAAACAGTGGAACCGGAGCCAATTTCACAATTTTAGATCATCAAGTTTTATGGGGTCTAATTCAGAAATGGAAGACTGCGTAATCACACCCAGACAATATCCAGTGGTGTTGCAGATCTGCAAACACCCGCAAATCTCCCCCTTTACAATTCACTTGATTTAGGTTACAACCACCTCCCCATATCAGTTAATTTGAAAGCACATTCACTACAAATTACTGAAGGACAATCAGGCTCACAGTTCAAAGACTTTATAAGACTTCCACAGTCCTTCCCACTCGCTTTGTGGCTGTGTGCCAGGCCCTTGTGCTGTTAACCTTCTGTCACGTGTGACACGACCCAGCTGTGGGAGAGTAATTAGGACTTATTACCTTTTTAATAGTCGCCGCTATAACCATTTGTCATCGTGGTCCTAACCCTTTGTGCTGCCTTCGGGTCATTGTGACCCACCTTTTGCACCACGACGGTGGGTCACAATGACCCAAAGGCAGAATGCAGTGTGTGTTCCGCAGATTTCGCCAGAGTTGGTGGAGTAGGCTAGCCTCTACGTTTCTTTCCAGCCTGCTCTGTGAGATAGAGCTCAGCCCAGAGTTCCCTTATCTGTGGACGGCCCAGGCCTCAGCTTCAGCCATGACATCAGTGCGCTGGGGCGGAAAACGTCTATGGTATTCTACCACCATCATTGTTTTAATTGTGACATCATGACATCACAGTCAATCTGTCAGGGTGAGTGATACTGCTTCACACTACTGGGGTTTCCAATGCTGGTGATGCTGCCTCCTGATACACTTACGTGGTCACACACACACACACACAGGATAACAGTATGGAAATCATACACCCGTGCATAACAATCTAAAATACAATTTCTCGCATTCAATTTATTGGTCCATGAAAGCAGTACACAATCAGTGTAGCAAAACAGAGAGACAAGAGAGAGAGAGAGAGAGAGAGAGAGAGAGAGAGAGAGAGAGAGAGAGAGAGAGAGAGAGAGAGAGAGAGAGAGCTAGAAAAGTATTCAGCCAATGATGGGAACTCTTTTCAACTGGACACAAAAAACAGACACCATCTTAGATTAAACACTCACAAATCATGAACCTTTTCCAACCAACTGTGCACACATGCTCACAGACACACACACAGACACACACAGGGACCATTGGGAAAGTACCAGAGCAAACACGGGCAGATCCACTCTTAGTCCACTAACAAACTGTCTGCCCGTGACTGTTTTAAGGACTGCTTTACCACCAATACCTGTTCTGAGCTTTACTGTACATTTCTCATGGCGTCAGAGGTATCAGAGAACACGTCAGAGCTGAGGTCGTCCCCTGGTCTGTGGTTACGGCCCGGTCAGCATGTCAGCAGTCCTGTCAGTCTGCCTCAGCCCACAGACAGCGCCGAGGAGCCGGGGGTCTCTCCGATACGCTTTATCTACTGTCTGCCTCGCTCTCTCTGCTCCCAACTCACCGGAACCAACCCTGGCCTCAAGGCAAGTGTGTGTGTGCGATTGTGTGTGTGTGTGTATGTGTTGATTTGTTCATGTCTACTCAGTTGCTAGCCTTCAGGAAACATACACAGGTGTCGTATGAACAAATATATTTTGGCTTTAATTGTCGGCTTTACTGCACATGAGACTTTAATTTTGTTAAGAGGCATTTGCCAGAAATATAGTCATGAGAGGACACATTCACTTTTGTTTCTTTACTTCCATTTTTGGAAATGGGAGGTCTGTGCCATGCTCTGCTGAAACACATTTCTGAAACATATTCCAACATCCTTAACTAAGAACCAAGGGATTAGATGTGCATAAGTTCTTTAGATGACCAAATAGGAACCATACAATGAGCACAGAGGGGATTTATGGTCACAGGATGGGTTCACACGCGCTTCCTTCCAAAGAGCTGCAGCTGCAATAGGCTATCCTCTGTCTGCCACAGGCATTGGCAAGGACATCAGTTCAACCACCACATGAAGCCCCATTATCAATCCTGAGGCAGGACAGTGACGCCCCATTTGGTGGGGAGTATTGTGTTACAACCAGGCAAGTACAAGGCAAGGTCAGGGGGCTGGCAACAAAGAGAGGAAGGGATGATGTCACTGCCCAGGGAATATCAGAAAACCCTTGCAATGTAGACGTTTAATTTATAGCACATTAACCAAAGCGATACCATATTGTTACCTTTGACCTTTGGTGAGAAGTTGCTGTGGCGTGCATCCGCAAGAAGGCATAAAGTATGAAACATGATCATGACATATGTAAGCTCCAGTTACCCCTTTCCTGTGTCTCTCATTGACAGTCAGAACACGTAAATGTATCTTATTACCAGAGTAGGAAAGACAAAAACGTATAAAAAATACTTCATGTGCAAACAACAATAAACTTGTCTGAATGTCTAGAACATTCTCGGTGTGTTGGCTGTGCCCATGTGTTGGTAGGTGAGGCTGGTCTTGTGTTTAGGTAAACAGTGGGTCTCTGTAGGCCTTGCAAAAACTCCCAAAGAGAGGAGTTGGAGGGGGGAGCAGTGGGGGTCAGAGCAGTGTATGTGGGGGTGGGTGGGAGGGGGGCATAGGGGATTGGATTAATGGAGCACAAGCGTGTCACCCTACAGTGAGTCCTAAAGTATGACCTAGATGAGAGCTATATTATTCAGAACATTATTGGATGATTTATGTCCTTGTCCCCAAGGGCCCACTTTTACAAAGTGATGTCATAATTGTGCACCTGTCATGAACACAGACCCAAGCCTGTGTAATTGCACCTGTGGACACCGACATAAACAGGACATGGTGACACATTCATCAACATGCAAATAAAGCTAAAACAGTCACTATTCATGAGTACTATTAAGTGTGGCAACAAGCAGTGTCCGAAGTGGTCAGGTAAGTACACACTCCAAAAATGGTTGATGTGATGGAAGGGCAAGGAAAATATATAATGTCATTAGTTTTTACAATGTTGCAGTTGAGAAATGAGACACATAGTTGCAGTCTAAATAACCTATGTCTGGGTAAGGAGTTATTCTTGCTAATGGAAAGCGTTGAGGTTGGCAGGTTGAAGAAACTGCAAATGCAGAAAATCAATACTATTGCCACAGATATGATCTGCCTTGCAACTTGACATAAACATCCAACCAAGAGTTTGATACCAGCATCTTCATCGCCTGTAAAATTACCTCACTCAATGTGCAGTATGTGAACTCTCTCACAACGAGACACGTGCCACTGTGGCCCAGTGTCTCCAGGTCTGAGAAGTGAGATTAAACCAACACCTCGGTTGCACCAACACTTGAGGGAATGACAGACGACAGCAACAGGTCCCCCGGTTGACTGGGCTGAGATAGTGATCTCTCTAATCATCACCGACTCTGTTTTAAATGGCTCCGAAGCCCACGGGGGAACACATTCATTAACCTCTCAGTCAATCCACCGTGAAAACACCGTGAAAACAAACACATGCTAAGCTGTCATTCCACATGACTCACTGCCCTTTCACACCAACCATGTATGTTAGTGCTGCTGGGCTATTTCCTGTCTGTCGAGACTCGCCCTTCCACAGGCCAGTTTGCCGCCACTGGGTTATCGGTCACGTTCAACTTTTAACCTTGGATCTTGGAGCCTGGCTGAAGGAGAGTGTTGCCTTTGTCATGGGTACAGTCTAGGCCTAAATTCAATGAGTTGCATTGGATGACGTAACCGTACTGTACCTGCTAGCCGTTAGCAAACGCTTGAAACCAAAGCGACGTACAAATCTTTGCAACACACAAATCTAGTGGATCTAGAAATTACAGCAGAAAATCAAGAATAAGTACTTGGGATCCTCTGTTTGTGAGTGTTCAAAGCTAGTCGTTGCAACATCCAACCACACGTCACATGCACTTTAATCGACGATAACAGCACCATGCTTTTTAACATCCTTTTCTCCTTTGCTCAGTTGAGTTAGTGAGTGCTGTAATCTGTTTATTTCACTTAGGCTTCACTGTGCGAATGGGGTGTGTCGTCTCTGGTCAGGCTGAACTTGTCCTTCTGTAAACAATAAGACAAAACTTGGACAAAACCCTAAATCTGGCTAGTGAATTCTAGGCATGAAGACCAACAAAGTGGTGTGAGCATTTGTTGAACTCTATTTATAGATGATTCACCCAAGCAACTAATCAAGACAGTTCCTTTCAACTGGTACTATTGGATTTAGAGTTTTCAAAGGAAAAATTGGATAACCCTGATCCAGATACAAACCTTTCAAGTATACCAAATCCGGATTACCAGTGCTCTAAATTGAATAACATCTACATGTCACAATGTGGGCTACCAACTATGGTAAGAACAGCAGGTAGAATATCCAGCATGGGGGTCACTACAGTGTTTTTTCAGAGACAGGACAAAACAATAAATCAACAATAAACATCCCCTTCCATTTGAAATGTATTTAAAACTGTTAGACCCCTTATCTGTCTTACAACAAATAAATACAAATAAACCAAAATGTCCTGTATATTATTCTCAAATACATGGTGGATATTTTTAACATGTGTTTTAAATCATAAAAAGGCTGAATGTCCAATGATTAACAAAATAAAGAGCATTCAGAGTTCTTCTTCATTTGTGGATAGACCAGCTTTTTGAAGCCCTGCTTTGAGAAAGCGGATCTCAAGTTTGGCTTTGGTTTGCTGTATTTGGGTAAGAATGATTTGTTCCTTTGCCAGTCGAATCTGTACGTCTGCTTTTTCAGTTTCTCGTTTGAAAAATGACTTATAGACATCATCATCTTTGTTTGGCAAAGAACACTTCCAGACTCTTTTCTGAGCTCCTGTGGCAATGACTACTGGCTCTACTAGCGAGGATCCACCTTCTTCCTCAATAACAGGACTGAGATCCAGAATAAAGTTTTCTTCTGCATTAGGAGGAACTGTCCCGCTTTCTTCTATAATCATTGGCACACCATCCTCTACAACACCTTGAATCCCTTGCAGAGCTTGAAAGTTTTCATCTCCGATAATGTCAAGAACCACATCTGAGTAATTACCTCTCCTAATGGTCTTGTTGCCTGTTTGGATGTTTTTTGCTTCCTTTGTTGCTCTGGCCTTCAGATTCTTCCATCTAAATTTCACTTGCTCTGTGGTCCTCTTCTGACCAAACCCCACGTCATTCACATTCTGGGTGATTTTCGCCCAAATTTCTTTTTTCTTTTTGTTAGTTACCTCTCCACCCTTAGTAGAATTAAAACATCCTACTATTGAGGCATAATGGCACCTAACACCCTCCATTAGTGCGTTGGTTTCTGCAGCTGTGAAATTTGGTCCTTTTGAGTCCATGGTGCCACTTCTTCGTTCCACGTTTATGATGCAGCCAAGATTGTTGAACACCCAGACCAACCTCCAGTATGCTCTCAGACTGAGGGACTGACTGAACATACAAGTAATGCCATTGTTCGAAGCTCCTCTGATGATTGAGTCATTGTAATACTTCATAAAAGAGTTTTATTACATTTCGCTCCATAAATACACCCTGAATCCACCTTTCTTCTGGGATAAGGATAATCCTTATTTTTTGGGGGGTGAAAGGAATCCCAGTCCTACTAAAACGTTTTGAACAACATTTAATGAAGATTTAATCCAGATCAAAATAAAGACTGGATAAAGTGATCTAATCCGATTTCAGAATCCTTTTATTCTTTTGAAAAACCCATTTTCAAGATTTGATCCAATCCCATTGGCAAAATCCGATCAGATTAATTCTGAACAGCTGAACCAGATGTTTGCCTTAATATCTAACAGAAAATGTCATACACCAGTCCACGGTTGAGCAAACCAAACTATACTATCGACCACATAAAAGGCAATATTTTTGCCGGTATGCAATCATTTGTTTTAACTGTACCTCTGTGTTGTGTCACAGCATATCGGCCTTTCCTGGCTTTATGTGAGACTGAGACGATATCATGAATGTCAGCTCCCTCCTGCATGAAGGCATGCATGTAACATATGACCTTATCCTTAAGTAAATAAGAAACAGGGAAGGCAAGACCCTGTTCCATATGTAAGCATAAGCTGTAACTTACTTATGAGACAAAAGATTGTACCTGAACTCAGATGCTATATTCCAGTATGTATTGTGTTGTGTTGTGTTTGCTTAACTGAGAGTGCAATCAATGATGCTGTGTGTGTGTGAATAGTCCTTTACACTATGGAGTGTTTTATGTTGGCTGTTTCTGCGAGTATGTCAAAGTTGCCAATGATTGGATTGCCTTACATGGAAAACAAGAGAGAATCAAGCCTGTTCTCCCCCTGAATGCATCTGATTAAGCCCAGATTGTTCTGTGGTTGGTTCTGACACACTGCCAATTCCCACTCAGGGACAGAGTATTTACTTGGGTCTATGCATACATTTACAGTTCTCCACTCACCTGTTTCCATTGCAAATCAGAAGACATGCTTTTGATTCCAAATTACTGCTTTGATTGCAAGCTCTTGGGTCAGATGTTGGTAATTACAATAGACATTGAAATGTATATATTTAAACTCAAGAAGCAGACAAAATGTATGTCGAAAGTAGTACTTCAATCGTTTTCCAAAAGTGAGCATTTAGACTAGTTTACCTATAGGATACAAGAACGACCAGTACTGTACACCAATCTAGTATTGCACAGGACAAATTGAACAACGCCAAACACTAGGGACTTACACACTAATTTGGCAGTACGTAACCGGGTTTTATGTCCCTCCTTTGAACCCGTATTTGGAAATACGTCATCAAAACAGTCACACTCGCATGGATGGGGAGTCCGCGTTGAAGAGTGTCTGACCTTCAGTTGATCAGTTATTAAATACAGTAGGTGATATTGTTTTGTAGATAATGACAAGTATCTTTCATATTTTACTATGTTCTGTAATTTTCAGGATAGTAGTAAATGCAAAATTCTTTTAAATGTCTAACCTAACCCTGGCAACTAGCTAGCTAGAGCTAGCTCTTAGCTAATACAGTAGTAACTACCGGTAGGCTTTATTAGGCTAAATACTGTTTTTGTGCAAATAGTTAGGGAGCTTAATGTGAGATGTATTTCAAATTTCATTCATTCGGTCATTCTCTGATCTGTACCAGATGAAACAGACAGTATATCACCTTGCACCTTGACTGTCAAACACGAAACATTATCTAATAACATAACATGTTTGTTTCCACACTAGGTTCATTCATACCTTGATAACAGACTCAATATGTCGGTGAATAAGGCATCGGTCCATGCCAAATGGATCATTGGCAAAGTTGTCGGCACCAAAATGCAGAAGACGGCCAAAGTTCGAGTGACTCGAATGGTCCTGGACCCATACCTTCTCAAGGTAACTCCCAGACTGGGAGTGTGGGCTACAGCAGCATGGTTTAGTGAATGTCCCCATTTTGTTGAAGAAATCAAACATTTACATTACATTAAGCCTATGCCTAGCCCTGACTCTTGAACAAGTTTGAGTTTGTTCCATTTTATCTGTGTTTTACTGTGTCAGTAAAAATATTGTACAGTTCAACTGGTCACTTTTTCACCCCGCCAGTGACTTATTTAAAAAGTATAGAAGTTATACAAAGAATTGAAAAGTATAGGTAGTCAATTTAAGCTTTCCTGATATGTTTTAAAAGTATAGACATTGATAACACAATGTTGTCTTCCCACTCCATTCTACAGTTCTACAACAAGAAGAAGACATACTTTGCTCATGATGTCTTGCAGCAGTGCACTGTGGGTGACATAGTTCTTTTGAAGGCCCTAACAGAGCGCAGGTCCAAACATGTGAAACATGAACTGGCAGAGATTGTGCATAAAGTAGGGAAAGGAGTGGACCCTCTGACTGGGAAGAGGGTTGCAGGAACAGATTTCTTGGAGCCCCTAAGCAACCCCACACAGCACCTTGATCAGGAGATAACGTTAATGGAGAAATTACAGGAGCTTAACATCTCTGCCGCCTCTTCAGACAACAGCTCTGCTTGTACAAAACCAGCCTCTTCTTCTGCAGCAACAACAGTCTAACGTTCATTTTTTTGAAATATGTATTTGGTGTTGTGAATATTTTGTTATCATGCTATTTCAGATTAAATTCAGTGTGCTACTTTGTGTCTTGATGTTGAATAAAAAATGGGAAGTGGAAACTGTAACGTGAAATAAGGAGTACAGCCACTGCATTCAACACTGGCAAACTGAAGTAAGCCTAAGACTGTGTGTTTCATATGCACATTATTATTAAGTAAAATAAAATTATGGAGGCGCAGTGGTCACCCTGGCTTTCAAAATATAGATTAATGGAGTTCTGTTTTAGATTTTGTTGTAGGTTGTACTGCCACCTGGTGGAGACAGTGGTACTATGTTTTCCGCTACTTTTGACAGCACTGGTACAGTAGTATACGCGCATTCAGGGGAAAGATGGCGACCCGAGTCCTTCACAGTGTAGGCAGTGGGCTGAAACAGACTAAAAACGGGGTCTGGACAAACGGACAAGTCTCATTTATTGCCAGGTTAGACTGCCCGATTTATTGCTGACATAATCATGATAGTGAACGTAATTATATATGCGTATTTATTCTTGGCAAAGTTTGTTGTAAGCTAACTAGCCTAGCTTTCCCGAGGCGTTTTACTGCTAGCTACTACCTATGATTTGGTGTCATTGACTTGGGCAATCGTACATTTATTTGCTAGAATTTAAAATATAACTGCTACTTCACAGTCATGCACCAAAGTGCATTTAGAGAGACGTTTAAGTAGTTTTCTTTATTTAGTTTTCTAGTTTTTGTCTTTCTAAGCAAATATGCAACTACTTTGCAAGAGAGGCATGATACACTGACCATAGCTAAGCTAGCCCTTGATGACAACAGTACTAGCTAATTCACTTTACCCTGTGTAAGAGCATTGGATTTGCAATTGAATGAACGTCTGGCTCAAGGTCACAACAAGCAGTGTTATTTTGTGTCTCGCGCACCCTCTTTTATGATTCAGTTAGAAGTTAGAAGTGGAGCACTAGGCAACGATATGTTGTCACACACCATTAAAACTGTCTTGTAATATATAGGCTAGCGAATCCAATGCAGACTTTAATTCTGGTACATACCAGATCAGTTGGCAAGCTGCCAAAATTACCTACTTAAGATACCAGTTATATTTGCTCTCGAGCAGTGTTGGAACATGGAATTAAAAATAAGCTTGTAGTGTTCCTTTATATGGACATATCTTTTGTTTTGAGTTGCGTACTACATGGCTTAATTATGTCACCATTGCAATCCTTCAAATCACAGTAGTTTCTCTGTTCATTTTCCCAACTGCATTTAGGAATCTCTCAGCATCCACCAATAAAAACAGTGAGGACAGCTGGTTCAAGTCTCTGTTTGTTCGAAAGGTGGATCCCAGAAAGGATCCCCACTCTCACCTGCTGGCTAAGAAGGAAGAAAGCAACCTCTATAAGATACAATGTATTTATTTTTTTAGATTACAATGTCTGGATTGTATTTTTTTAGGCAGGATTAAGGTGGATTAAAATATGTCTGGCGTTCTTTCCAGAACTTCGCCACGCAATCTGTTACATACTGTATAACGTTAAAAGCATTTCTCTCTTACAGTTCATAATGTCAAGCCTGAGTGCCTTGACGCTTACAACAAACTTTGGTAAGATGTTCCTGCCATCTTTAGTAAGCAATCAGTTGATTGACTTTGTTTGAATGAAACCTATATTAATTACAGTCTGCTTTTTTAAATTCATGTTTGTGTTTCTAGTGATGATGTCCTTCCCTCCATCACTGCTGACTCTCACTACCCATGTGATCTGGTGGGTACCTGGAACACATGGTATGGAGAACAAGACCAAGCCGGTAAGGACACACACACGCATACATTTACATTTAGTCATTTAGCAGACGCTGTTATCCAGAGCAACTTGCAGTAAGTACAGGGACATTTCCCACGAGGCAAGTAGGGTGAAGTGCCTTGCCCAAGGACACAATGTCATTTTGCACGGCCGGGAATCGAACTGGCAACCTTCAGATTAATAGGCCGATTCCCTAACCGCTCAGCCATCTGACTCCCTGGGGGGGTGACTGTATGTCATCTGACATACAGTTGTCATAATAAATAGCTAGACTAGCAGAATCCATGTTCCATCTCCTCTCTCTTTTTCTTTCTCATTTCCCCTTGGTGCCAGTTCACCTATGGAGATATCGGGGAGGCTACCCTGCCCTAACGGAGTGTATGAACAAACTCAGGCAGAATAAGGTATGGTATGAATTTGCTATTGAGCAACAGTTTGAGAGGACTGCAATTTATTATCTCTAAAATCTTGGAGCCTGATGCTATTTCAATTAACATTTGCTGATCTGTAGTCATCTGTGAAGCTCTCTTTGACATTGATTGTAAAAAGGATAATTTTTTTTTTAAGTTGATGATTTGCTTCATGCAAAGTTGGTTGAGTGCACATCATAAATGAATCTTTACATGTGCAGTTTATGCCCATGAGAAAGTTCACTGCTTACTTTGTATTGTTTAATCACCTTGCTGTAGGAGTTCATGGAGTATAGAAAAGAGCGAGGGAAGATGCTCCTGTCCCGGAAGAACCAGCTGCTGCTGGAGTTCAGCTTCTGGAACGAGCCTGTACCCCGTCCTGGACCCAACATCTACGAGCTCCGCTCCTACCAACTCAGAGTGAGTCTCTCCTCAGTATCTCAATATCTCTGTGTCTCTGACTAGTTGACTGGGTATACTGAATGCTATCAGGCAACTGAATACTTCCTTATCAGTCTCACCTATTCCTTCTTCTTTTTTAGCCAGGAACCATGATTGAGTGGGGAAACTACTGGTAAGGCAGCGCTTTTCTCATTTTTATTATTTAGGCTCAACCTTCAAATATTGAATGTTTCACTATTGTGTTATTTTATAATATGTCACCTAAGGATATACAGAACTCCTTTATATCACCATTGCTTTTACAGATTGTAGTAGCTGAATTATAAGATTATACGGTACACCTTTCCTGTACTACGTCTGCATGTCTCAAGCATGAGTGATAAGAGATGATTGAATAAATAAAATATGTTTGACCAATATATATTATATGTAATGGAATATGCCTGCTGTAATTTGACAATTCAAACCAGAATTCCGGATAGAAAGACATACGAATCTCTGGGGAGATTAACTGTAATCAGAGAGGAGCAGTGAATTAATGATAATCCTTCTCATAAATCTGAGTCATCAATTCAAATAAAAATTTAATTTGTGTTTATATATTTCAAAAGTGTGTGTATATATATATTAATGGAGTATACATTCTTAATTTCTCTTTAAATAGCTACGATTGTGTTTCTCGACAGCAACAATTCAGTTGAGTCCTGGTCATGCAAAGCCAGTGCTGTGTGTTCCACAGGGCTCGTGCCATAGAGTTCCGTCAGCAGGACCAGGAAGCTGTGGGAGGCTTCTTCTCTCAGATCGGCAGCCTCTACATGGTACACCACCTCTGGGGTAAGACATGTTTAGATGGATTGGTATGATTGATTTATATTTCATTCTTCCTCTAGGGGAACAAAATCCCCAATACAAATCATAATTTTTTTGTAATATCTTAAATGCTGCTGATTTGATGCACTGGAAAATACTTACATTTGAATGTTGCATTCATTAGCTTACAAAGATCTCCAGTCAAGAGAAGACACCAGAAATGCAGCCTGGCAACATGATGGCTGGGATGAAGTTGTTTATTACACTGGTAAGCTTAGTATCTTATTGATTTTCTTTCTTGCGCACTTGGTCCTTTATTGGTGTCCCCCATGACATGTTTCTATCTTCTAAGAGTGTAAGGAAAGAGTAATTTAAGTTCCTTGTATTTTAGTTCCTCTGATCCAGCACATGGAGTCAAGAATAATGATCCCAATGAAGACTTCTCTTCTGAAGTAGCAAATGCCACCACAGCTATTTCCACCCTGATCCGTAGAGAACGTAACCAACCTCCAGAGTGTGCACTGCCTGGGATTTCAGAGTGACATCAACAGGCTTGCCACTTTATCTCTGTCTGGGGTTTTTTCACCCTTTTATTTCTGTATTACCTAACACGATTCAAATCAAAAGGTCAAACAAATTGTCAATACGATTATGTTATAAGTTACTGCTAATGATTTGTTACTGTTCCTGACACTCCATATGTTGTGCTTGAATCAACATCATTCTTTTTCTCTCTATTCTCAGCTGTCTACATCACCCAAATGGATGGTCAGTTTTACTAGGTGAACTAGGTTACAAATTGAGATGAAATTTTGTTTTATGTATGTATTTCTACCCCTCCCCCAGTGGTCTCCAGTACTAGTCCTGTTTCCTTCACAGGCAAAGTTCCTGCTGTCTCGCTTAGTCTTAAGTCCAAAGTCTGACATTAACTGGCTTTCATTCCAAAAAATGTGTGACATTTTAGCTATGCAACTGTAAAACAGGCTGGAGACACTTCTGCGAGAGTGAGTCATTCTGTGAAAGTGTGTCGGGGTTATCGAAAAATGAGCTTCAAAATGACACATTTTTTTAGATTTCAGCCACATATTTGTATACACAGAACCAATTGATTGTATAAGATCATTATTGCTCTTGGAGGGAAATTATGATTTAGTATTTTCTTTTCCCATGTAAGTAAGTGAATGGTCCTCCTGGTTTTTCTTTTGTCAGTCTTATGGTTGCCCAGTCAACTGTTAACTGACCACAGCAATTGGGTGCTGTTGACTTTTTGTCATAACACTGACGAAGTGGGGAGCACTATTGTTTTTGATTTAGTTCAAAGTAAAAATACAATATGGTAGCCTACCAGCAAGACCCTGATTGGTTTGGCTTTATGGTTGAGACTTATCCATATATATACCTATCAGGTTACACCTATTCATGCCAACCAACACATCAACCAATCAGGTGACCCATGCTGTTACAGGGATGATTCTTTAGAGATGGTCAGTTCATAGATAAGGTTGAAGAGTTTGAGAATGTGATTTCATAATGTGTAAATGACGAGTGGGTTTCTGAAACCTATGCTCTTCCGGAAAAGTTTCTGAATGTAATAAATATGAAATGCAGTGCTTTAGTTGTACATATTGAATAAACTTCTGATTAAATCAAGTGCTCTGTCATATGTTGGTCATCAATGTAATGAGCTGTAGGTGCTTTCAGTTAAGTACACCACAAGAAAAAACAGAATTTCTGATTTCAAAACAAACTACTAATTAGACTATTAGAATTCATGATCAATTACCAATATTGAAGACTACATAAAGATGCGTACATGTAGTGATCATTAATGTCGCTTGAGCAAGGTACAGTGCACAATCATTGTTCATAAGTTTATGTAAAATGGCTTGATAGGAATTTCAATTCTCTATTTTTGTAGAAATTAGTTTTTCACCAGAACATCTCTGCGTGATTGACAACAAAAGTAACCAATGACGTTTGTATTTAATGTGCTGAGCTGTCCAATCGGGACTCTCGCAGGAAATGTCGAAGAACACACGTTCGAGGCTTCTGGAAACTCGCTCCTTTCCGCTACCGTCCGAAGCCAACCTCGCTGTCTTGTCTCCCGGCAAGCGGTAGTCTTTCCCTTTACTGGCTGTGTTTTGTCACCATGACTGCCGTGAAAGCGCTGAACCCAAAGGCCGAGGTGGCAAGGGCCCAGGCCGCCTTGGCCGTGAATATTAGTGCTGCCCGGGGACTTCAGGATGTGTTGAAGAGTAATCTGGGACCAAAGGGGACCATGAAAATGTGAGCCCCACCGCTGAGTGCGCATGCAGAGCCTTTTGTTGAGCACGCGTGCTACTTGGCTAACTGGCTAACGTTAGCCTTCTGTTACACAGAAGTAGACAGTTCTACATTTATATTGTTGTTTTGAAAGCTAGTGCGTGATATTGTATTTGTGTGTAACGGAACACTTTCAAATCCGTGATATAAATATAAAAAAGCGAGGTACATTAAAGACAAAGGCCTATCTACCAATTAACGTCCTAGCTAGCTAATGGGCTAATCGTACTAGCCAGCTAACCGGATAACCGACATCCCCACATGGTTACCCTGTCATCGTCATGGTCTGTGTAGTCTCTGCTGCTTTTCATACTAGGTAGTCTGCAGACAATGGGTAGACAATGGGTAGACAATGCTACATACCCATTGTCAAATTGGACATCACATATTTGACTCTACCCTGTTCTCACTAGACGCTGTTGTGTGGATGTGAATTGGTTGTAATAAATATAGCTTAGCTAGCCTAGCTAGACATAAATCATGACTCCCCTGTCCCTTCCCGCAGGCTCGTATCTGGTGCCGGGGACATCAAGCTGACAAAAGACGGCAATGTCTTGTTGCACGAAATGGTAAGTTAAGGATGATCTTAAGCATGTAGGTGTATTTGAGTAGTGCGATTATCCCTTTTGCAGCTACGAATGTTTATTGAAGTGGCTACTCTGGAATTGACCACACCCTAGTATTAACTACACAAGATCTACACAATCCCCTGGATTAACTGTAAGGGATAATCTAATTGAGAACAGTTACTGTTTATATCTACTGTAGAATATGGATAGAAAATAGATTATTAAAACATTACAGGAATTTGGCACCACTTTGTGAGCTTTGTTAGTTGGATTAACTAATTGGCTAATGCACAGAGAACACCCATGGATGCTTGTGTAGCTCTCCCTGGTCTCATGTAACTGTGCTACAGTGAAGTCTGGTCTGTACCTCTGCATTGGGAAAGCTGCCTCCTCTCCTACATGTATTCAGCGGACCAGTACAAGCCAATCCCCTATTATAATTAATGTGTATTTCATTAGATTGTATTTTAACACTGGGATCCACAAGTTGCACACAACTCTTTTTTGATTGGTTGTTTTTACTTAGTGTAAAACTACTGTTCTTCCTCCACTCATTTTTTGTCTCTTCCTGTTCATTCAGCAAATCCAGCACCCGACAGCATCACTGATCGCCAAGGTGGCCACAGCGCAGGATGACATCACAGGAGATGGGACCACCTCCAATGTCCTAATCATTGGGGAGCTCTTGAAACAGGCTGACCTCTACGTGTCAGAGGTGAGGGATTAATCAAGGCTTTTTTTCCTTTTCATAATTAAATACTTAATAGCTCTTCCTGTTATACAAATTAAGAGTACTTAAGATATTTGGGCACAAATCAGTAAACTAGATAATTTTCTGACAAACCTTTGTTTTCAAAGGGCCTCCATCCCAGAATTATAGCCGAGGGCTTTGAGGCAGCGAAGGAAAAGGCCTTGGAGGTACTAGAGGAGATGAAGGTGACACGGGAGATGGACAGAGAAACACTCATCCACGTAGCACGCACCTCCCTCAGAACCAAGGTCCACAAAGAGCTTGCTGACCTCCTCACCGAGGTAAGACTGGGAGTCAGGTGGCTGAGCGGTGAGGGAGTCAGAAGGTTGCCAGTTCGATTCCAGGCCGTGCCAAATGAAGTTGTGTCCTTGGGCAAGGCACTTCACCCTACTTGTCTCAGGGGAATGTCCCTGTACTTACTGTAAGTCGCTCTGGATAAGAGCGTCTGCTAAATGACTAAAATGTAAATGTAAGACTGGTTCAGGAGCTTGTAAGACACCGTTTCAGAAGCTTAGGGGTGAAGGGTCACCAGCTGAACTGAAAGAAGTTTAAGACAACTGCTTCTGACGATCCCGGTGGATGAGGATCATGGGGATGGTTTAACAAGCATTACAGTCATGGATTTAAATAAATGACGTTTCTTTGTGCACCATTGTTTTACCGTGGTTAAATGTGGGTGCTGATTTGTGTTGGATGGTTGTTTTCAGGCTGTAGTAGATGCTGTGCTGGCCATCGCTAAACCCAACGAGCCCATCGACCTGTTCATGGTGGAGATCATGGAAATGAGGCACAAGACGGACAGTGACACACAGTATGTCTCCCTCACACGAGCACTTTCTTACTCTTTTTACATACCCCTCTATCTGACAGTCAGTTAAGGAAGCACGGTACACTACAGCATGTGTCTGTCTCCTCCATGTTGTTTCTCCCCTCTCTCTCCAGGCTAATCAGGGGACTGGTGCTGGACCACGGGGCCAGGCACCCAGACATGAAGAAGCGTGTGGAGGATGCCTACGTGCTCACCTGCAACGTGTCCCTGGAGTACGAGAAGACCGAGGTCAACTCCGGCTTCTTCTACAAGAGCGCGGACGAGAGGGATAAGCTGGTGTCGGCTGAGAGGAAGTTCATCGAGGAGCGCGTGCAGAAGATCATCGCTCTGAAGAACGCCGTGTGTCCCAACGGGGAGAAGAGCTTTGTCGTCATAAACCAGAAGGTAGGGAGAGAGAAACTGAAGGTTCTGAATGTCATCGAGGACGGACCATGTTGTGAAATTGCGACCGATCTCCTTGATTAGTTGTTTTCCGGACAGCTTGGAAAAGCTTGATCGTCCTAGCACAGAGAACACCCATGGATGCTTGTGTAGCTCTCCCTGGTCTCATGTAACTGTGCTACAGTGAAGTCTGGTCTGTACCTCTGCATTGGGAAAGCTGCCTCCTCTCCTACATGTATTCAGCGGACCAGTACAATCTCTCACCATGTCACATGTGTATCGGATGTAGTTCTTTGACTCGACTGGCTCAGAGCTGTAAAAGTCCACATTGTGTTGTATTACAGTGGGTTTAGTGGGGATTTCTCTCCTGTGTGTTGTTCCCAAGACTCATGACTGGTTTTGTCTCGCAGGGAATTGATCCCTACTCCCTGGATACTCTGGCCAAGGACGGCATCGTAGCTCTGCGCAGAGCCAAGAGGAGGAACATGGAAAGGTAAAGCTGTCCGTCAGAATGATCATATGTTAACAAACAACCAGTTACTTACTACCAGAAAGAAACGCATACTCATAACCAGTGACAAAGCTTGTAAAGGCTGTGTACAGCCTTGCCCTCACATGGTTTCCTTTATCAGGCATTACTGAACTGTGTCCGATATGACAATGTATTTATTTGTATTCGTCCTGTCAAACCTGAAGAGCTCTCTCCTCTGTGGCTGTGCCGAGGCTTCTGTGTTTGTCCGTTATCTGTGTTTGTGTTGTAGGGTTGGCATGGAGAATTCTGTGTTACTCTGTCCGTAGTAAATGCAGTCAGACACCATGCAAAAGCACTTCTCACTCTCTCTATAACCAGCAGTGGGAGCCCAATCTTGCACTGTTTCTATGAGAATGAGTACAATCTTACACTGTTGGGAAGGTATCAATGTGTAGATATTTAGTCAAGATTATTTAAGTCAAAAAGTTTTGTGCTATATAGATTTTGTTTCCTTCTCCAGACTCACTCTGGCCTGTGGAGGTATTCCTATGAACTCTGTGGATGACCTCACTCCTGAATGCCTAGGCCACGCAGGGCTGGTGTACGAACACACACTGGTGAGTGTGGTGGCCTTTAATCTGCTCTTCAGATGACTTGAATCCCAGTGCTTAAGGTGCAGGGTCGGTTGTATTTTGATGTGTACCGTTACGTCTTCACAGGGAGAGGAGAAGTTCACCTTCATTGAGAAGTGTGGAAACCCTCGCTCGGTGACCCTGCTGGTGAAGGGCCCCAACAAGCACACCCTCACACAGATCAAAGATGCCGTCAGGGACGGCCTGAGAGCAGTCAAGAACGCCATTGAGGATGGTAGGAGACTGATGCTAATGTACTGATTCTGTTTTATATTTATTTTAATAAATGTCACTTGGCACACTGACATGGTGAAATTCAAGCCAGTGTGCCTATATAAAAATTCTCAGGGGAATGGAGATGGCTGTGTGTGTGAGATGTTGATTGGCTGTGTCAGTGTAGGTCTTCACCCTTCTGTTCTCCCTCCGTAGGAAGTGTGGTGCCTGGAGCAGGTGCCTTTGAGGTGGCTGTGGCTGATGCTTTGGTGAAGCACAAGTCCAAGGTGAAGGGAAGGGCCCAGTTGGGAGTGCAGGCGTTTGCTGATGCTCTTCTCATTATCCCCAAGGTAAGACAAGCCAGTGTCTGCTACTAACTGAGGCATCCAAGTAGTTATGTGTTCTGGGAGAAAAAGTTATTGTTTTGTTTTTTTTGACTGAATTCTCGATTGTCATTCTTTTGTCTTTACCTCTTTCGACCTTCTAATAAATGATTGTTGAACACTTCAGCAAAACAGAATGCATTTTTTAACATTAATTTCCTCTTCTGTTGTCCTCCCTCTCTCAGGTTCTGGCCCAGAACTCGGGCTATGATGCCCAGGAGACCTTGGTGAAGCTGCAGACTGAGTACAAGGAGTCTGGCCAGCTGGTAGGAGTGGATCTCAGCTCAGGTCAGTCACACAGGTCAACCCTATACTGTATGGTTGTTTACAAGGGGTGGCTGGGCCTGGGTATTGGCAGGTTCTCACTGGTTTAATGTTTGACTTGATTCTCTCTCCTCAGGTGAGCCCATGGTGGCTGGTGAGGCAGGTGTTTGGGACAACTACAGTGTCAAGAAACAGCTTCTTCATTCATGGTAAGGTGGAGGACTTGCTTAACTGTATGAACTAAGTGAAGTGATAGGTGGGGTTTTTTTCACCTCTTAATAAAATACAATTCAACTCAATTGTTTTCTTTCTCCAGCACGGTAATTGCCAGTAACATCCTGCTGGTGGATGAGATCATGAGGGCTGGTATGTCTTCTCTAAAGGGTTGAAGGTCAACGGAAGATCCCTTCTAAATTCTCTCCCTAAATACAACTCTCAACATGGAAAATAGCCCTGTCCAACAAATGAAACTTTCACTGTACTGTAATGTAATGATGTCCATCATTATTTGTCAAAGAAACCCTTGTAAGCCCCTGAATTATCCCTCCCAACTATTGTTTTATTTATGAGATTTGTTTGAAGCACTGAACTGTACCACTCAGTTTTGTTTGTACCCATTAAAAGTTCTCTTGGCTGAATTCCTATTTGATGTGGCAAGTATCATTTTCACAAATTATTTAGGGATGCTGAATTCATGTAATGTGAGTGCTTGAATTATCAGAGTTGGGAAGGTTGGAACGAGAAGGAACTAGGCGTTGTATATTCGCATTTCCACGGAACAGTTTTCAGTCGGACCGCAACTTCCTGTCCCTCATTGAAACAGTCTGAAACCGATAGTCAGGACGCTAGGCAAAAAAGTAAAGGCTGGAAAAACGTGTGCCAGCTATATAGAACAGACAATCGACTAAAGATTCTGCAAGTTTTGTGCCAAATGCCCAATCCGAACACGTATTTGTAACCAATGGATGTCACAGTCGCATTGATGTGGCTGTCCGTCACAACGTATTGTATAGCAGGTGAGGATACGTGAATATACACCCACGATATACAATCTGGAAACGTTATTAGCTTGCAAGTTAGGAGTTGCAAAAATTCGTCCAACCAGTGATTCGAACTCTTCATGCAGGTGATGAAGGGGTTCACATTCCAGGAGGTAAAATGACGATGGGTACGAACGCAGCGGACGGCAGAGATGGAGAATCGCCAACGAAAGAAGTCGCTGTCGGAACCTTTAGAATGGATAAATACCCCGTCACTAACTCTTACTTCAGGTCAGATAAAATTAACAGCATGCGAATGATACCTTTTGTATAATGCCTCATTGGGGGCAACACGACGTATAGCATAAACTGTCTTTCAATATCTATCCACAGAGAGTTTGTCAGGGCACAGAAGTACAAAACAGAAGCTGAGACCTTTGGCTGGAGTTTTGTGTTTCAGGACTTTGTGTCAGACGAGCTGAAGAGTAAGGTTACTGAAAAAATTGAGGTGTGTTAACATAACATAGACATTGCACGTTCCAAAAATCTAAATCTTTTATTTGCCTCAAAGCTTTTCCTCAAACTAAATTATTTAGTTTTTTAACTCTTCCCACATCCCAGTCTGCACCTTGGTGGCTGCCAGTGGAGCGGGTGTTTTGGAGACAGGTAAAGTCAAGACAGCGGCATCTCAGCTTTTCCGCCGATTCACTTTTGAACATGATATGCTATTATTCTCAGATACTTTTGCAAGAAAAAATCTAAACAACTCTGCTAGGGCTTAACATTTTCATTTTTAATGCCCACTACATAGTGGTTGCTTGTCATGTCTTAAGAATGTAATTGTTCAGGATTACCTTGTGTTACACTGCGCACATGATAAATAAATCACTTGACTTGATGAATCAGGTAAAGCTGTAAGCCTTATTGTACTGTCATATGGCTCTGCCCCATCACCCCAAGCTGGCTCTGTCCACTGACCGTTGCACCCTCCCTTGCCCAGCCTGCAGGGCCTGGTTCTGGGATCCGGGATCACCTGGACTCCCCAGTGGTTCAGGTAAGCTGGAACGATGCACGGGCCTTCTGCCACTGGAAAGGGAAGAGACTTCCAACGGAAGAGGAGTGGGAATGGGCTGCACGTGGGGGCCTGCAAGGTGAGACGGATTGCTGATTCTGTGGTGATTTAACGTCACGTTAAGATGGTGGGAGAGATCCGCGACTGATCCGTCATTTTTAACATACCTTCTTCCATCCTCTTCTACAAGGGCGGACATATCCATGGGGAAACAAGTTCCAGCCCAACAGGACCAATTTATGGCAGGTCAGATTAATCATATTCACCCTCCTTAAATTAACAAGAATAATGGAAGAAAAGAACAAATAAAACAGTACTGTCTACATCCCTCATCACATTTTCTATGTATTTTGTGTCACCTGACCTGGAATCAGCCTGATATTACATAGTAAGGTCACCTGATGTGTACTGTATATTAGGGTCTGTTCCCTGATGGAGACAAGGCAGAGGATGGGTACCATGGTCTGTCTCCAGTCACTGCATTCCCACCTCAGAACAGCTATGGTAACAATGCACCTATCAACCTCCTGCACAATGTCCTATTAACACATGAAGAGCTATCTTTAAAAGTCAAAAAGCATAGATGATTGTATTGATAGTTACAGGTAGCTCTGTTATATTTAGCTACATAAAGGTTTGGCTGTGATGTGTGTAGTTCAGCTGGAGGTTTTGTACTAAGTGTGTGTCTTCTTCTTCAAGGGTTGTATGACATGATGGGAAATGCATGGGAGTGGACGGCCACGCCCTTTCCTGGAGCTCGACCAATGTATGTCCTCCGAGGCGCTTCCTGGATTGATACTTCAGATGGATCAGCCAATCACAAGGCTCGAATCACCACCAGGTACTGTGCATGATTGGACCCTATTTGGATTCCTTGGTGCTGGTTCTCTTTGAATTGAATATCTACTTTGGATCTGCCTTGAAGTGGGATGTTGCTAACGGCAACATGATGGTCGTGTTTCATCCAGGATGGGGAACACTCCAGACTCAGCCTCTGATAATCTGGGCTTCAGGTGTGCTGCCAGCCAAGACCAGAAACCAGAGAAAAAGAAGAAGATGAAAACAGAGCTGTGATAGGACAGGATTTAACATGGATGAGGAGGTCAAATGGATTCAAATATACATGTAGAAAACAACTGCAGTTTTGGCGTTCATGGTGATGGATGCAGGGAGGGATGTAAACCTTTCTCCTGTGGAGACCTGAGGTTAAAAAAAAAAGACGACTTTTTCTATTACTGTGACATAAAGAATAATAAAATATGCTCTTGTTTTTATGCTTTACACCTTTTATTGTCTTTACAGTATAGCATTACACCCCTCCCTACCCCCCATACACAAGTACTTCAAACATGCAACAGAGCTATTGTCTTTGGGGATGAGTGGTTTTGAGATGGTTTTGTTTGTTTGTGGGCAGAGAGTGAATGAACCTCCTGTGATAAGTGGGGATGAAAGAGAGGTAGTGGAGCTCAGTCTCTGACCTTGTTCTACTGTTGACTCTGTCATGACTGGATTGCTGCTAAGCATTGTACTGTGTGGATTCACCCAGATAGAGAGGGGGCCAATGGGATTAGAGGATTGTAGTTCAGACAGGTGGCAGACGTCACACCTGCATAATCTTTCACTTGTGTTGAGGGATCAAAGGTTTTCCTCCCTCACGACTGCCCTCAAGCTCTGATATGTTTACGCATCTGTATCCAGGCTCCGCTGTCTCCGTAGCGATAGTTAAAAATGAGGAACAAAAGTGTTTTAGGTTCAGCCCCCATGACATCACGCTGTGACATCACCAGACGTGAGTCCTGAGTCACACGAGTCTCTTTAAGATCAGGAAAAACAAGTCGGGAGACATTCTAAAGCTTCGCAATCCCTCCCTGTTTTCTATCTTCCCCTTTTTCTTTCACTCCAACATATGTTTCCACTGAAAGTGCTCAGTCCTCTCCTGTCTGTCTTGTTGGTGTGTGTCTGGTGGGAGCCAGAGAACGTTTGAGGCCATGGAAGAATCTGTATCTTTTTCAGTCCTTAACCAGAGGCTGAGACCAAAGCTCACCGCTATGGAGCGACTCTGCTACTCACTGGAGGACCAATCTCACACACCTGACTCGATCAGAGGCAGTCCAACCACAAGACCTACGATGCTGACACATCTTGAGCCACAGGTCAATGAAAGCCTAACTGGGACACAAGAAGAAAAAGATGACCCTGAGCAAGAGGAAGTGACAGAGGAAGAAGAGCAAGAGGAAGTGGACTCAGATGGATCAACTCCTCAGGACGTCTGTGCTGAATCATTAACTGCGGCCGGTGACTGTTTGTTCCCCTGTCCGACAATAGAGTGCCTGGAATTGAATGATTCAACCACAGTCACTGACTGCTGTGTCCCCACACTGACCATGGAGGGAGATTGTCATGTCGGTCTGCTCAGTGCCATGGAGGGAGAGGGTCCAGACGGTATGATCACTGTCAGGGAGGGAGATGGTTGTGATCCAGGAGAGGCTGTCAGGGAAGGGGAGAGCTTGTCCCAGATGAGCTACATAGAGAGAGCCTTACCGGACCTGATCAGCAGTGGCCGACCTCTTACCCGCCGGAGAACTCTAGGACCCGTCTCAGACACAGTAAGAGAAGAGTCGGTTTTTCATAAGGATGACAAACTGCACATGGGAAGCGCATGTTTGGTCCCTGAACAAACTAGTATTCTGTGTCGGGTTTGGGTTTACATATTAAGATGTATTTTATCTAATGCAGAACTTGCATGTGTGGTTAAACTATGTGTGCTTAAACAACTTAATGGTCAACTTAATCTGTGATCGTGATCGCAAATATAGTATTGCCAATTGTTTTTTTCTCCTCTTTGTCAGTGAAACTTAGCTGTTTGCGCCTTGGGATATGAATGTTAAGGGACAATGGGATTTATATTAGCTGAGTCAGTGGTGTCTAGATGTTTACACTGATTACTTCAGGAATCTCGTGTAGCAAGACGTTTGTTTTATACTTTGTTGACTGTGTGTAAGTGGAATGTTGTTTGATGCACTGGTTTGAATAGTTTTTGTGTGTGGGTGTAGTTGAAGGAGGTGCGTCGGGAGGTGGAGCTGTCTCGCAGACGCAGTCTGAGACTGAAGGCTCAGGTAGACAAACTACAGGAGAACAAAGATGGCCCTCGATGGGGCCAACACAAAGAAAAGGTAACACACACACAGACATACACACAAAAAAAACTATCCATGGAGATTTTCATTCCATCATTTTAAAATGTTCTCTCTATGTCTGTAGGTCACTGAGGAGGTTCTGTCTGTTCTGAGGTTGCTGCTTCCTCTAACAGAAACAGAGTCCATGCCAGTAGAACCCCTGGATCAGGAGAACCGCCTTGACTCTGCACTGATCAAGTTACAGAATGTAGCACGCAAGTTAACAATCAGCCACACCGCACAGGTGAGGAGTAAGCCATGCACTCAGTAACCAATAACCTTAAGAACAGTTCCGAGTTTCCTCTTCTGTACCCTGCACCACACTTAGTGATCGAGATGAAAATATTCCTTCCGACTTATTGAAATCAACACCATCAGAATCCTTGCAACCATTATTTTCTCAGGATTCTAAATGTGGGTCACGGAAAGGCAAAGGTGTTGAAGACAGCTCTGTATTCCAGCAGGCTCTAAGGGACAGAGATGAGGCCATGGAAAAGTGAGTCAACACACACATACACAAAGAGTGGCAGGTTCTCTTGTAACAGAAAACAAATAATCTGTGATTGCGATTTTGATTAACAGGAAGAAGGCCATGGAGGCGGAACTTCTGCGCAGTAAGACTGAGATGATGTCACTTAACAATCATCTCTTGGAGGAAGTACAGAAAAGACTGGAGATGTCCCTGGAACTAGAAGCCTGGAAGGTAATTGTTGTGAGAATGTCCAATGAGAAATAATCAATGTCAGAGGAAAACTAAGACTATCAAAAAAAGGTTTGACCTTGTGTTTTATTAGTGAAAGGATCATAAACATGTGGGTCTCAGCAGGTGTGAGAATGTTAGTGGATTAAAGAATAAACATAAGTGGTATCTGCAACTGTTTTCTGAGACACACTCACACAATCACATCTGTGTTTTAATTGACTGACAAAACAAAAGTAGTGTACTGTGCACTGAGGCAGAACAATACTATCTTAAAACCCTGGAGGTCGGTGTGGCCATCTGGCAATAGGCTACGTGAACCTAGTGAATAATAATACTGTCCACTTCGTTGGGTAGTTTTGTCTCTGTTTCATCATTATAACATCAAACAAACCCATACTTGTACTAGTGCGTTTGGCCATGTTTGGTTACTGGCAGTTTGTGTTGCCTGTGTTTTAGGAGGATGTCCAGATAATCCTCCACCACCATCTCCAGAGTCAGCAACAGGCAGAGGAATGCCAGAAGAAGCCCTCTCGTTCAGGTCTACTGAGAAGGAATAACAAACCGCCCATCCAGAGACCAGGCAGTATGTCTGTCTCCAACCCATCTCCAAAAACCCGCATGGTTTTCTCCTCCAACCCCACCCCTTCAACACCTGTCCATACCCCCTCCCCTAAACCTGTCCCTGTGCCCACCCCCTCCCCAGCACCCACGACAAAATGGAAAAAAATCTGGAGTCGGGGGAAGAGTGATCGTCCTTGCGACCAGAATGACAGACAGGAGTCTCAGCATTCCAAAGGCAGCAGCAGAGAGAATGAAGGATTCCATAATGTAGCGCTGGACTGAGATAATTCATGACGTGCATTTATAAGGAACAGGGTTCCTGCAGGTTTCAGTAAGTCAAATGTAATACCTTTTTAAGACATCTTAAGACCATAAAGATTGAAATTTAAGTCTACTTATCGTCACTGTATTTCGTGAACGAGTTCTTAGAAATCCTTCAGCAAACTTTCATTTGTTTTGTGAGTATGATTAGAAAGCAGATTATTCTGTTTTATGTAAGAAGATCCTTCAGCCAGATTTGAACACAAGACCCCTCACACAGTAGCTCACATCCTTAACCACTGAGCTATCAGGGATCATAACAATCTCCACTCAACATTTAAATTTGACATTTAACTAGCTAGTTGTAACAACCTGCAGAGTTGGGGTTTCAGAAAACCAGACGAAAGCAGGGCTCCCCTGTTAGCTCACTGGGTTAGTGTGCATGCTCTGAAAGCTGCGGAAGTACTGCAACAGCCTGGGTTCAAATTTTAAATGGTTTATTTTAACTTAAAAATTACATTGTGGTCATGTGAGATGTGGGTCTTCACATTCACATCGTTTCTTAGATGAAAGAATGAAAATACAAAAACACAGCAGTTATGTATTTTGTTTATATGCCTGTAAGGCTATTTGGTTGGCCTGCACTTTGGGGCTAAGGGCCATCTTCAGTGAAAACACAAGTTTATTTTAAGGTCAAGACAAGTTAATTTTAAAATGTTTATTATACATCAGTTATACATTCTATACAATTTCCATATACTGTATATCTCAATTATTCACATGTATAATATATGCATTTCACACAACTAAATAACATTGTCAAGTTCATGTTTGCCATTTTCCAAACAAAACATTTTTACCTGTTGCAAGGTTTTAAGAGCCAATTTACTCCATCACTGAATCAATGTTTTGGAGCTGTGCATTAATTTACAGTTGAACCAAAGAAGAGAAGGCATGCTCACAGAAGAAAAACAGTTCACACTTCTGAGTTTAGTGTTTGTAGATTTCAACACAAATAAAATAACATCTTCATACAATCACCAGTTGTTTCCCCACCACACACATTCTTTTCCAACATCAAGGCAATAACAATACTGATCTGGGACCTGTTTCTAAAGCTATTTTTGACCTTCCTACCCACCTAACCACATGTGCAATACGATGAAACTGATTGGAGGTCAGTAGTTATGATGGGTAGGGGGTTGCTTAGCTACTCAATCTACCAATTTCATTATAAATAGGGGTCATCTGATATAGGGGGTTTTCTGACATCCATAGTAGATCGCTGATTTCAAAAGACAGTGCTATAAAATGATCAATACAAGTCTAGCACACACATACACCAAAACCCTTGTAGAGTAGCATCTCTGATATAATATACACAATTGGCAACATAGTTGCCATTCTCAATGCTGCTGGCTATTAAGAGTAAACTGTTATCGAGACGCTTAGAAGATAAAAGAGCTCAAGACGAGAAAGAGGCACACACATTTACAACATACACTGCTTACTCAGTAACAGACATATGGCAGTATCACTTTTCCAACTGTACTTTTCCCACACATTTCACAGAGGAACACAGGAGATGGTAACTGACAACATTCAAAAATATTAGTAGATACATTATATGTTTTTTGCAGCACATCATTTGATGAATATTCATAAAGTATATAACTTTTTATGTTATATTAAGAGTTAGCTCCGATTCTTAAGTATTACAAAATAATGTTGCACTAAAACACGGATTAGATTTCAAACAAAAAAGACTATACAGTTACAACTACAATGGCTGCTTGAGATTAAAGTGTAGTGTACAGTATAGCCACAGTATTGATTGTTGTAACCTGGGGTGTTTAAGACATCTACTGAATACAGTATCTGTAAACTTAGCCTTAATTTGTGTTAGCAGAAAAAGGTAGCTAGCCATCTTGTTGACATCACATTGTAAAAGTGCAAGCACATCTGCAAAACACAAAGTGGAGAGCGATTTTTTTTAAAGTAGGTACTGTGATGAATTCCAGACCGAAGACTAAAAGTGCTTCCAAACAACATCATAATAAAATAAATTGGTTACTCTATGAACAATGGTGGCTGGAGAGATTGAGGCATTGCTGAATCTTTCCATCAGACAGACCCAGTGCTGCTTTACTTAATGCCCATCTGACTCCCTACTAAGCGCTGTGCTCCTATTATGCAGTAGTATGGTTTAGGAATGGTCTTGTCCCCATCTACTGCCAATATCCCTTATAACTCATACCTGAAAGGAGCTCAGACAAAACAGCTGGAACAAGACTACCTACATTAGAATTGACCAAAAGCCATTCTTCTGTGCTGATATGAATTGATTTGAGATACAGTACGCTATTGTGCAACAATGGGAGGCTCTTTGGATTAGTAAATAGCCCAAAATATTTCCCTTATCCTAAAACTGCAACTCTAGGCATCTATCAACCTATCTACGTACATTTTTTCTAACCATCTATTCCATCCATATAAATACCTAAATCTACCTAAACTATGTACCTATCTAACTAAAATGTGATAAGTAAGTGCATTAACAGACATTTGTACACTGTATCCTTGAGAGTATTAATAAGAATGCAAGTAGGACTGACTGCACTGACAGGGTGAGGTTGGTCCTGGATTAGCATTTAGCACTCTCTGTCTGTCTCCTGTTGGTGATGCCACACCCTCTGACTGTCTGTTTGCTGTGGTTGAGCGTAGCTGAGGGGTTCTGTAATAGGAGCTAGGACTGCAGGAAGGATATGATGGAACTGATGAAGTCTAGAGGTTTGTCAGCATGGATCCAGTGGCTGGCATCAGGGATGTACTGTATATCTGCACAAGGGAACAACCTCTGGATCTCTGGGTAGTCATCAGAGCTGGGAAGGCAGTGGATGGTAGGGTGATAGCACAGGGGATAGTGAAAGAGAAATAAAATTAATTATTGATAAGATGTACGACCAAGCACCTGGTGTCCGTGACAACCATTTCATGAGATCAACCTACATTTATTTCATAGTTAGTAACAGTAGTTGTCTGGGAGGTTTACCTGATGTAAGCAGAGCTAGCTCCACCCAAAAAAAGAGTGGGACCCTCGTACGTGTTAGGAAAGTCCGGAAAGCTCATGATGTCATCAAGGTGCGCCGAGATGGCATCCAAGTTCACCCTCCATGCATAGTGACCATTCTGCTCCACTAGATTGGTCAACAAGAACTGACGCACTGAGTGCTCCTGTGAAGCATTCAGAACACAGTAAATCCAGTCTGTTAATATGACACCACTGCTCAAGATGTGTACTTTGACCTTTTGCGCTGGGTCTGGAAAAAGTATGTAGAGTGATTATGAAAATCTACAGAACTCAGATGCGTAGAGGTGCACCCAACACAGTACCAAGCTCTCTTTTAGACCTGTGAGCCCTCGAAGGTTAAGGGGAAGGGAGAACAACCGCATTGTAGATCTGACCTTGACCAGTTTGCGTAGCTGGTCCTCAGCCATACGTCTGGCAGTGGAGCGAGGGATGTCGCTGGAGATCTTCACATCCTTCATGGCTTGAATGTAGGAGCGGAAGTTGGTGCGTGTGGTGGTCTGAGCTGGGCTGATGTCCACCACCACCAACCTCTCCACCAGACTGGGCTGGACAGAGACAAGGAGGGGGACCAGGAAGGAAACAGATTGAGAGGGCAGAGGAAGGGGGGTGAGTAAGAAGAAGTGAGGGATAAAGATGGTGACTAGCTGACGGATAAAAAAAAAAAAAAAAAACACAACAAAAAAAACACTCCAATCAAAGTCATCCATTAACCCTCGTGCTGCCTTCGGGTCACATGACCCAAAGGTTCATAACGAACCATCGTTGTGTTTACCCAATTTTACCCAATACAAAAACAAATAAAAATAATTTTCTTTTAACCTTCGCAATGTGGGGGGTCTGAGACAGCCCAACGGTTAAAAGAAAATGCTTCACTTTGTTTTTGTATGCGGTAAAGTTGTCGCAATACGACGGTGGGT
This sequence comes from Osmerus eperlanus, assembly GCF_963692335.1. NCBI lineage: Eukaryota > Metazoa > Chordata > Actinopteri > Osmeriformes > Osmeridae > Osmerus > Osmerus eperlanus. The sequence goes on from NC_085036.1 coordinate 10,774,190, forward strand.
CACAATGACTGATGGGTCAGAATGACCCGAAGATAACACAAGGGTTAATGTGATGAATGTAACATCAGGAACGCCATTTATCACTCTGGGGTGTTCACCTGCGACAGAGCAGTCGTCATGGCTACCTTGCCTCCCATGCTGTGTCCAATTAGGACACACTTCCCAATGTGCAGCTGGGCAAGCAGGTGTTTCAGGTCACTAGTCATTGCCTCGTAGGTCAACTCTGGGTTGTGCGTGCTGGTACCATGGTTACGGGCATCCACTGTCAGCACCTAACTGGACAAAGGACAGTTAGAACACTAGGGATGGGGGGAGAGGGAGGAGACCATGTGACAGGGAGAAATCGTAATGTTATCACTTGGAGCTACTCCTATGACTTTAGGTCTTGATAGATCCTCTAAGACAGTCTCCCACCAATCAGCGTTACCTTCCTGCCTGTCCGTTGCACAAGGGATTTGGCAATTGAGTGGAAGTTAGATTTGCTGCCAAACAGACCATGTAGGAACACAAGAGGCGTGTTCTCTCCTTTCCCGTCAAACACGTCATAGGTCAGGTTGACAGGGCTGGAAAAGAAATTACTTATCATCATAAGTCCTGCAAGGTTCTCACATAGGGCAGAAGTCCTAGGCAATGACAGCACACAATATGACAAGTATCTGATTGCATTGATTGATATATTTGACTGGCTAACTGATGTTGGCTAGCACGCTAGCTAGTCAGCCAATCAAGTTCAACACGCTGTTTATCTTGCAGTACTAGAAAGACAAAAAGTAATTCACATCACTTCAAAATTGTGCTACTTTCCTTTGTCTAAATACATAGTTGCTGTTATTGTCATCATTGGGTCGTCTGGATAGCTAGCTGCGTTGCTGAGCTATTAGCCTGAGCATGTAGAGGGCATTAGCCATCTATATCTAGCAGCGTTAGCTAGTGTGCTAGCTAGCTTACCAGTTTGAAGCAACTGAACGAGCCATCAGAGGCACGCCACCAAAGATGTCTCGCTGTCCCGTTACAAACCGACATGATGTCCGTCCGTTGAGAAGTCCTCTCTGAATTATGCGACACAAAACACTCATGACAGGTCGTGATAGATTAATTGATTGATTGCCAACATATGTTTTAAATTCGGCAGCAGTATATTCTAGCTAGTCGCTTTCACAGTGACAGTGGAGGAGAGCAAGCTTGTGTGGCTAATGAAACCAGGTTGCCAGGTTTCAGTATTATCCCCCCGTGTATAAAAAAAACGAGTCTGCATTCAGATTTCTTGGAATTGATCTTCTCAGATACTGTGTAAATTGTCTATTGTAAATGGTTTTATCTATTTGTGTAGTGCAATTTTCTGTTCCATGACAAAATAAACATTAATGTTGAAGAAAGTCTCTCTCTCTTTCACACACACACACACACACACACACACACACACACACACACACACACACACACACACACACACACACACACACACACACACACACACACATGCACACAAACGCATTTAGACTTAAATCGTTATTATTATTATTATTAATGCTTTAAAACGTTTACAACAATAGCAGGAGATACAAAAATAAAGAGTTTAAACTAGTTTTATTTTTATTTTTTACATATTTCAATACACTTTGGGCTACAGCTTACGTTTAACCCTAACGAACCCTTACATTAATGAATCTCTAAACATTGCAAAAAAAAAGCAGAAAATTAATCAAATAATATTCCTTATGAACAGACATTTCATATTGAATGCTGGGAATTGTATCATCTCTAACAAATGTGCAGAATGTACAAAATATATCAACATCACTGGGGGTTCTTTACAACTAGCAGCCATCCTACTCTGCGTCATGAAGCCCATAGTCGTTACTCCCTCCTTGTTCCAACATAAAAATAGTCCGGCGTTTCAAATCTGTTCAAATCACTAGGTGGAGCCAAATACCAAATCCCACATGTTCATCAAAAAGTGGTAGCCATGCCAGCAATCAACAAGAAAAGTATTCAAGAAAATAATTTAGACAATCTTCTAACTCTGTTGTGCACTGTGTACAATTCCATTGACTGACTTTAGACTATTGAACAATTTATTTGAAGATCTCTATATTCTTTTGTAAAGAAAGTTTTATTATAGGACAGAGACACATCATTTGTGTCATCAACCTGGTTTTAAGTGCCTAGAATCAATGTGTGGAGTAGGGTCGTAGTAATGAGGATAGGAAAGAGAGAGATTGAGACTGGGAGAGTGTGTGAAAGAGAGAGAATTACTGAAAATTAGACTTGATCACTTTATAAATGATCAAACTTTTCACTTTAGTCAATGAGGCTAGTCACTAGTATTTCTAACACAAGTTGAAGTTTGTGAAAAGTAATTTTAGTTGGTCATTTATTTGGATAAATGGTTTCGTCTTTCTCAACAGTGCTCATTTATCTATGTTTACAAATGAATGTCTCATTTAGTCATAAAAAAGCTCAAATCTCTTGGGACAACCTGATAAGGAAGTGATTACAGGGTGGTGGGATAGGAAGAGGACAGTTCTCATGTCCATGGAAAATCAGTGTGTCAATGTGAGGCATTAGTATTCAACACGGCAGACTTCTTTTGCAGACAGTCTCTTTCTGATGGATTAAAAATGTTTAAAAAAAACATGGATTCATGCTGACTGGTGGAGAAATCGTTGCTCACCCTACGTACTAATAATGTGGAGTAGTATACAAATAAACACATCAGTTAGTTTGAATAAATCTGTGTGGCTTAGTTTAGGTTCAGACAGTATCTCTCCTGAGATTGTTAAACGTTATCTCACAAGTTCAGTCCAGAAGTACATAACACTTTACCGGTGTGTGTGTGTGTACTTATTTGTTTTTGTAAGCTACTACATCCATGTTAGTACAGTAATGTATGATTGACAGGAGTGTGACTGATTAGACCTCTATCTGAAGATCTTTAGTTGAACAGTGAGGCTTCTCTTCATCACCGACTACTACGAGAAGATGTTACGTAAGATAAGCCACCTTGCTTTCATTAATGACAGATTGTGATCTCATATCTGACACGTTTGCAGTTGAAAGGCACTTGAGGTGTTGGCATCTCACAACCACACAATCGTAGAAGTAAACAATTCTCTGATGACCTTAGGTTAATGCGGGTCATTTGTATTATTAGACTAGTGTCCATATCAGTGGCTTGTTGGACTTTGCCTACTATTGAGCACCTTGTTATTGGGAAATCTGTCAGGCCAGCCAAAGGAAACTTGTGAAAAAATAATGTCTTTCAAATTTATTTGATTCCTTTTTTTTTTTTTTTACTTGGCAAAGATAATGTGTCCATGCGCTTTCCAATTCAGTTTGGCTGAATGTAATGCTGTGGTGATTAATAAGTATACAGAAAATAGTGAAAAACACATAAAGTGGGTTGTGTTCCAGTTACCGTTTCTTATCCCTTTCTCCTGTACAGGGAAGAGATGACCTCTATGACCACCTCAGGTTTAAGATAAAGGTGTGGCCATAGAGATATATATATATATCTATGGGTGTGGCAGTCCCTGGAACATGGCTCCCATGGTGACCGTGTGTGTTCCATTGAAACCCATGGCGACTGATATTCATGAATACCGGAAAGAAATATATTAAGAACAAGGGTGATGCCAGTTTGTGTGTGTAGAATTAAAGTTAAGGAGTGTAATTGGAAGATAAGGTTCCTCTCTGAGGTATTTCCGGATGAACATGAGGCAATAAAACATGTTCCCTGGAGCCATCTCTACCAATATTAAATTTACATCGACATGGCTTTATGGTTATGGTAGTTTCGGAACAACCCCTATCTGAACCCATGTGGTTAAGTAAGTCAATGACACAACAGGATCCTGTGAGGGACAAAAACATATTGTACAACGTACACCAGTATTTTACTTCATCTTTGTAGTACTTTCTATGTACAGTAAATGTTCTTTCCTCACTCTGCTTTACATAGGGAAGTTTAAACGAAACGACTCATCCGAACACAAAGGAGATAAGTGGTATCACTTCCTCAGAATATTTCGGAGGAGATGTGTGAATGGCGTGCAGGTGTGTGCTACTGTGTGTTTACATATTCTTTGATATCCTGTTATCAGATAATGCAGTCAATTTATTGTTTATTGTTAAAAGGATCCCCATTAGCTGTCACCAAAGTGGGACGAGCTAATCTTCCTGGGGTCAAACAAAAACAATAAAAAAACATAATAATTACTTAACAATGATCATCTAAAAGCAGAAACACTGTAGACATCATTATAAACATCACCAGAAATCTCACTCAGAACAAATCATTACAACACTACATTCATTACTACATTCAGACAGTAAATATGTCCATTCCCTACTCACAATTGTAAATAGTGCATTCTCAGATGGTACCTGAAAGAGACTTTGCTATTAATCTTACGTGTATCCAGTGGGCAATTATTCCAATGATTGATGGCACGATAAATAACTGTTCTCTTCAAAGCATTTGATTTTGGGCATGGTAACCATGGTAACATCATCTGGCCATCATCAGCTGATCTAGTCAAATGAGAATGAACCTGATCACACCTAACAATTTGGTTAAATAAGAAAATCGTTAACCAGGAGAGTCGACGGTGCATACTGACAGTGTTTGTTGTTATGGGACAATGTAATACTAACCTAGCAGCTCTGTATTGGGAAGTTTGTAATTTCTTTAGTTGACCTTTAGATGTAGATGACCATACAGGTGCACAATAATCCAGGTGACATAAAAATTTAAGATTTAGCCACCTGTCCCACAATGTGTATAGGGACCTAAGAAAGACATCTCCTCCTCCTCCATAGAGAGACCACAACCCATCTTCTTTACTATGGTATCAATATGTTCTGCCCACGACAGCTGACTATCTATTATTGTGCCTAGTAATTTTACTGTATCTACCTGTTCTACAGGTTCCCCAGACAAGTTCAAACTCATCTTTGGTGTAGACGACAGTTTATGACTCGATCCCAAGATAATTGATTGTCAGTCATGTGCATTCTTATATTCCTTCCAATTCAAGCTTCTGTGCTGTAGTGTTTGTTTTGAGTGTTACTAGTTTTTGTTGTCTTGACTGCAAATCTAAGTCATATCTAAATATGCATGCTCTCTCAGAACAACCCACACCCATCCGAACACTCCACATAATCAGAAAACACTTCACACTAACAAAAAAGCATTAACCTTTAAATCTTTATTGTGATCTGGCTTAAAATAAAGACAACTGAATTGTGAACTATTGTATACCAAACCATAACAAATGTATTGAAAAAGAGAGGAATTGAAATGGTAGTAATCCAATAAATAGTAAAATGTGTTAATTTTGCTTTTGTACATTAAAAGTGTAAATGTGTAACATAAAATTCAAGGACACACATATGCCCACATACACATACCATAAAAAGACACCCTTACACACACACACGCACACAAACCCACACACAGATACACACATCCTACAAAGACACGCACATCATACAAACACAACCATACATATTCAAATGCACCTGTGAGGTACTATTGTAACTACCACTCCTCATTACCAAACAATTCCTTTGGTTCCATTGTTTGCGAGAGGTCTGGACTACCCCCTCAATTTCTCAAATTACTGTAGCAACACCACTATACAATGGCAGTAGTCATCTATTCACAACTTATGGTGCACAAAAGCCCAACACAATTTACAGGAAAATATATTACAAAAAAAACAGGAAAATATGCTTCACATACAGTAAAGCACATTTGCTTTTTAAAGAAAAAAACAACAGAAAGTAAAATAATACCATCACCATAAAAACACATTCAGTGCTTCACACAACACACACTGCAGCCAGTTCCTAAGTAGAAGAGTGAAACTGCAAAGAGGAAGAGGCATCTACAATGTCACGACCTGAGGCTTATCATCTTCAGTTTCTGTCTCTGCAGAATCTATCATAACCAAATACATACAACCAAATACATGCAAAGTACACAAACGGGTGCAGGTACACACACACTTACACGTACACACACACAATCACATAACCAAATCCATGTAAAAAAAACAAAAAAACTAGTGCTTCCTTGCCATTATCAGAAAAACAGAGTTTTAACTGAAAACATTTGTGAAACATCATACCATTCTGCCAAAAGCTACTAACGACACAAAAGAAGCTCAAACATATTTCATGACTTAATACAACTTTAGGGTTGCAATAATTTCTTCTCATATGTACATAAAACTAAAGGTTGAAGGCTTAACTAAAGCAACAAAAGTTTTTTTCTTTTTCCTTCTCTGTGTTTCACAGAAGAGATGAATTACAGTACAATGGATTATACAAGTAGCCTTTGCATTAACAGCTTCTACTAACACAAATGTACAGCATTTGGCCCTACAACATTGACAATGAACATGCATGCACTCCCAAGGAAAAGCCAAGCAATCAACCCAATACTCATCCCTTCATATCGGAGTCTAGTCAGGACCTTTCAGCCCTGTATGTCTTCTCAGACAGCAAATGCATGTGCAGTATAGAAATGCCTTCGTTTCCATCTTCTCCGCATCTTCTCTCCATCCCAACATCAGGCTGGTGGGGGTGAAGCTGCCTTTCCTTCAGACGTAGTCCTTTCTGTCGTATCCCATTGCCCCCCCGCTCACGGTGCGGGGGGCAGAGTAGCCCATCCGTGGGGGCTTGTACCTCTTCTCACTGGGAGGGCAGGAGGTGCACAGCAGGGCCCCCCCGATCAGGAGCAGGGCGGCGGCCCCCCAGCCGATGTAGAGAGACGCCCCCAGCTCCCTTCTCTGGGCTTCGATCAGGAGGGGGTTGTAGAAGTCACGGATGACAGAGCTGGCTGACCAGGAAACAGGAATGAGGACCAGGATACCAGCCAGAATGAAGAAAATCCCAGAGATGATCATCACTTTAGCTTTGGAGGCCTCGTCTTCGATGCAGTTGGTACACTTGGCCCCGACTATGGAGATGAGGACCCCAAGAACCCCGAGGATGATGGAGACGACAATCATGGCTCTGGCTGCCTGCAGGTCCTGGGGCAAGGCCAGCATGGAGTCGTAGATCTTACACTGCATCTGGCCTGTACTCTGGGTCACACAGTTCATCCACAGACCTTCCCAGATCACTTGGGCGGTGATGATGTTGGATCCAATGAAGGCTGTGACCCTCCACATAGGCAGGGCACAGACCACGATGGCAATGATGAATCCTATGACTCCCAGGGCGATGCCCACAATCTCCAAGCCCATCGACATCCTGTGTGGATGGTTGTGTTCCCTTCACCAGCTCTTAATAAACTGAAATGTGAATTTAGATAGGATTTTGTACCAGCTCTTTTCACCCTGAGGTCTAGTATTGTTTCCTTCTTCCTGATGTATAAGTAGGGAGTGGTGTTGCTTGGTGATGCTGCCACGGAAACAAAGATCCTTTATTGCCGTGGGAGGCGAGGGAGGAGTTCCCAGGTGATGATGTCAGAACAGGTATCTTGTGGATCTTCACAAAACAACACCTGCCCACGGTGGCTTACAGGGTTAAGCGAAGTAGGGGGATGGGATGAAAGGGGAGGAGAGGAGGAGGGAGTTTGAGTTTCACTGATGACATGACGCTATGATGATTTCAACCAGGAACCGAGAGAGACTCGGCTTAGCAGGCAAGGGTCTACACCTGGACACTGGTATGTTTAGTATAGGAACTGCAGCCTTGATGTAACCTGATGTACAGGTACCTTAGCGCACTCCTAACCCCCGCAAACAATTGTGGACATGGAGAGGCTTTGTTGTCTTAGAAACAATCACCCCAGAGGCTGTAAACCAGAGAGCCCCCATGCCCCCTCCTTCTTGCATGCCCCTAGCAAGAAAACAAGAGACAAACAGAAGCTTGAAGAGCAGGCCACTGTGATATGGTCAACAGTTTGTAGCCCTTTCTACATAGTTGGGTCTGTGACAACCTATCACACACACACACACACACACACAAACTGTTAGATAGTAGTGGCATGGACACATCCATGAGCCTTAGACTGAGACCCATTCTCTTGTGGTCATAATGAAGTTTGTTTGGACCTATGCTTCCTGGTAATCAGGAACTTTAACAAGGGATTGGTGAAGGAAAACCTGAATAACTGCTCCCAGTGCAAATATGACCAGAGCTCACATGTCGCTCTGACTCCTTTAGCACACAGACTATTCAATCAGCTCGGTTTCGGTCGCATCCCACAAGCCCCTTAGGTTATGAATATCCATAATAACTGTGAGATGGCCCTTAAAACTGTAACTTAACTAATTAAAATATTGTTTTTTTTTCAAGTGCTGTTTAGACCCACATTTAAGGGTACTGCTTTATCAGTAATGATACTAATACAATTGTACTCCAAAGGGTTTTCAGAGAGTTTCCTAACAGGGACACATTAATATCTTTGACATCTTTGAAACCCTTTCCTCCTGAGATGAAGACCATACAGAGACTGTGCACCTGCTCAACCACAGAGGAGCTGCTTGAAATTTCAAATGAGGAAAATGCTATCAGCATCCACACCAGCCAATCTGTCATCGGGCTGCTCAGACCAGCTGGACTCATCTCAAATGAGCCCTTCAGCACTTTCTACTCAATACGAATAACAACTTTTCCTACGTAATACCAACTGGAAATCTACCCACCACTGAAACTGTGCAGCTCTGTATGCAAATGTGTAGAATTGATGCATCAAAACCTGTGTTTTCCTTCCATTCTGTTCAGCTGTTCTGCTTCTTTTTTTTTTTTTACTTCATCTGTTTGAGTTCCTCAGGAACCCTAACCCTAAAAACAAGTCATGAAAACAGAAGAAAACAATTCCACTAATTAACTACAACAGTATCCAATGGGCAAACCGTTTTTCATAATTCTGATGTAATTCAGCTGATTTTCCCAGCCTCTGATGTTGATAGCTACTAGGCTACTGTGTGCTAAACGAGGTTCACTTAATGTGTTTTCTTTCCAAGCCCTTTTCTCTCAGTGTCACTTTGAAGGGTATTTCTGTCCTCCATGTCATCTAGAAAGTAACATTTCATAAGATAGTATTTTTCAATACACATACTGTAAAACAATCAAGTGTAAGCAGAATGTACTTTTTTGGGGAATACAACATGAATTAATTACACAACAATTACACGTGTATTTTACTAAATGTTTATTATAAACATGGATCAGACACTATTTTAATCCATCAATGGTAAATTATTTTAAGTTGCATACATCATCTAAAACTCAAAATCAGGTATATGCAGTATTATACAATGACAATAAAGTGAAAAGAAAACGTCATCAAAACAATGTCAATACAGTTCAAACTTTGAAATAAAAAGTTTGCAACACCTGGTAGTAAAACTGATTTGTTATCTAAAACAAACGATACTGCCAAACCAAACAGTCCTGGTCAGATGCACTTTGCCCCTCATATTCTTGGTGTGCTTCACCTACAGTCTGACCTTACAATGATGCACCAAAATGCATCAAAGCATATATATATGCTGAATTAGTGTTGTCCATTGTAAAAAAAAAACACATTGAAAACACTGTGAAAACACAATAATACGCTGTCTTTTTCTACAAAGTGAATTGTGTCGGAGTGTGTCAAGTAGCTGCATAAGGATGATGCACTAAATAAACTAAATGATGCACCATATATACAGAACCATAAATGGCTTCAGTTTAAGATACATCCAATTGATCAACTAAATTTCTATTAAAAGTATTGCATTAGTATCACACAGGGCTGCTCATTAATTCATGTTTATATGGCACCAAAAATATTTCACAACGCATGAGAGTAGAAAATATGTTTCTCATTTAAAAGGGCAGTTAAACAGACTGAATGAGAGTAAACATGATTCAGAGTTTTTGGTTAGCATCCTGTCCTAAAAATAAAGAGTCTTCCTATTCCTCTGGTCATTGGAGGTAGAAACCTGCCTTTCTATTCTTAGTTCAGCCCAAAAGCGCACTGTGATCTCTGCTTGGCCCTTCTGCATCTCCCCATCCTGTCCCACGGGAGACCCTTCTCACACATAATCTCTCCTGTTGTATGAGCTGGGGGCCACTGACCTGGCAACTCCGGAATATGCCATCCGACTCTGGGGGGGTATGGTGTATCTGGTGGGTTTATCCTCCTGGGGAGGACAACTGCAACAGAGGATGGACCCCCCGACCAATAGCAATGCGGCTGCTGCCCACCCCAAATACAATGCGGCGCCGATCTCCATTTTCTGAGACGAGTGAATGATGGGGCTGTAGAACTCGATGATGATGGTGTGGGCAGACCAGGAGACGGGGACCAGTTGAGACAGAGCGGCCAGGATGAAGGCAACGCCGGAGGCCACCATCACCCTGGCTTTCACACCTTCCTCCTCAATACAATTGGTGCACTTGGCCGCCACCATGGCAACCAAGAGAGCCAACAACCCCACAATGATGGAGACCACCGAGAGAGCTCTGGCTGCCTGCAGGTCCTGGGGCAAGGCCAGCATGGAGTCGTAGATCTTACACTGCATCTGGCCCGTACTCTGGACCACGCAACTCATCCACAGACCCTCCCAGTAGACCTGAGCGGTGACAATATTGGCCCCTATGAAAGCGGAAACCCTCCACATTGGCAGAGCGCAGCTGACCACGCTCAGCACCCAGCCCAGCACCGACAGAAGGACACCGACCAGCTCCAGAGCGAACGACGCCATGGCACACTCTCACACACGGCTCTCAGGATGGCCTGCTTCTCTTCTTTCGGCCTCTGGGTCAACGGCACCTCTTCCTTGTTGTTCTCTGGTCTCCTCGATGATCCCCTTCCTGTCCTCTTTTTTTCTCGGCTTCCCACTCCGGATAAGCGTCCTTGCTTCTCACTCGAACCTGTTCTCCTCTGTCAGTTGCTTGCTCGCACGCCCCTCCTCAGATCTTTCTCTTTCCCTTCTGTTCTTGTACAGTGTAACACTTCGATTGACAGTGTTCTCGGGCTCCCTGTGTGTTCGTGCTCACTTGAAGATAGCCTTTTCACTCTTATCTATATGCCTTCTATTGCAAAGTCGTCATGCCCACCTACAAGGGATGACATCAGACGCTGCAGCAGGCCAATCAGGTGTGTCCTGGGCATCGTCCTCATTTGTTGCCAGTGTGTGTGTGTGTGCGTGTAAGTGTATGTGTGTTTAAGACAGCGATACTGAGACAGAGAAATGTGTGTGAATCTCTCATACGAAAAAGGTTTTATGGTTTAGTGTTATGTTCATAGCAGCGCAGGCTCCCTCCTTTTTATTGGTGTTGCAGGGTAATGAGTGTCCAAGGCAGAGCTTGTTGTGTGGTTGATTGGTAACCATGTGAGGAGCAGCGGTGGGGGGATGGTGCTCACAGATAGAATGAATTAGTGTGTACATGGGTGTTTGTGTAAACCGGAGATTGCAGAGATGAAATGTTCAGTTCAAGGTTAGTTTCACATGTACTCTGAGGAGACACCAATGGTTCGAGTGTAGGCCGGTCACATTCTGTGTGCTAGTGCCTGTGGTAACACATGGACTGGTTGAAATCAAACCAATCCAAGTCCTCACCTTAATCAGTTTCTATTGTATTTTGTACATAACCTATTTAAACATAAGTGGAATCTCTCTTCTCAAAAGTATGTACTTTGTTCAGTTCTCATGTATCTAATTCAAGGGTGACTTTGTGTAGTTGTTTTTATCAAGGTCGAGATTAGTGTTTGAAGAAGTGGGGGGTGGAGTGGAGAGGGGTGAAGAGGTGGAGGGGTGGGTGTTGAGGAATGGACGGGTGGGGTGTGGAGGAGTGGTGAGGTGAGGGGTAGTGGGAGGAGTGACTGAGTGTTACATTTATACCGATGTTTAGGCAGGTCAAAATTGGAACAGCCAACTATCCAACGAGTTATTACTGTTGGCATAATTATTATTATGGCAACTCTGTTGGCCTAATACCTAGAGCAGAGAGAACATAACGTTTTTGTCTGGAACAGGCCCTAAGCACTGCTTGTCCAGAGACAAGCACAAATTGTACAGTAAATACCCACCCAAATACAAACCAAATTGATTTATGACGACCCAAAATGCTGACCAACTGGCTATCAAAATAGTTGTTTTGGGATTTAAAAAAACTGAAGTCTTCCATGTCCAGTGAAGGTTGAAAAACCTGCGCTATCATAATTCAAATCCAATGCACTTCTTATCTTATTTGCACATGCACGTTATCACATTTTAACACAGCAATGGTAAAAGCAAATAAACGATTTAATCATGTAAACATAATATGTCATTAATAATTTATCATCTCAGATACAAAATGTGGTTTGATTAGGTTTCAATCAGTTAAGCCTAATAGAATATTATCAATTACCCTTAATTGTTTGCCCAATAAAATAAGATGGGGGTTTTTAACCCCCTTCAAAATAATATATATATATAATATATTTCACATCTGAAAATATGACAAAGGTTGTTTTTTTACTGCTTGACTCAGTAAGAGAAGATAGCCACAGGAAAAGTGCTGCACCTTCTCAGTATCAATATTGTATCTCTCTATTGATTGACCAGGGACAATTTCAACCCTTGTGTTTGCAAAGTCCTTTATGAGGTTTCAGGAAACAGACTGAGCTGGCACACACTGGCGGTTGATTAACAAGTTTCAGTTAGCAGATAGATCATCGGCGTTCTTTCACATTCCATCTGTTTGCTTGTATACCTCCCCACACCTGTAAGTTCAGAGTGCAGCCATTGTCCTTTCAAGAAAGAACACACATAAAAAGTATGGCATAATGGGTGCAGCACTAACCTAAATTTAGAGTCACCAAATGAACTTTACAAGAGAGTAAAAATAAATTGGGTTTAAGGGAATCATTTTCCTTCATGAACTATGGATTTTCAACTTTGGCTTGCCAACAAACTATGCATGCTTGCTATATATTTTCAACAAACTTTGTTATTTCATACATGTTATCTTTGAGCAGCTAGCCTGTTCCTGTAGCTATCTTTAGTAGGTCAGATCACTGGTTGGCAGATCCATTCTAGGTGCCCCATGAACTATGAGATATCCGTTGAAATGGAGGACTTGTATTTTATGTTCCTATAAGATTTATGGACACATAAAAGTGCCTCAAAGTCTCACCCACTGACTGGACTTGGCAAAGCCTTGAAAATCCCCCCATCCCTCATGTGGACCTAGCCTTGGGGCCTCTACAAATGCTGCCTTTGTGCAAGCTGTGTAACTTTTTTGTTGCCATGGCTAACTGGATGTGACGTGCATGTTCCTCCAGCAGTTCACACATTTGTGCTAAGACTTTTTGATAACTGATAAAACTCAAAAATCCTTTGCTTCCTTTAGTTCGTGAAGCTATATGCTCAAACCATTCATGGTTATGAGCAGTCAAGCAAGATTACTTGACTGGGGTTCATTTCAGGACAAATATTCACATTTCCTTCTTTTAGCATAGTCTGAAACCAATGGATCTCAATACCTAAGTATTACAAACACACACAAACACCTGCACATACACGCACACACCATACATCTAAGATCGAAACTGAGAGAAACAGAGCACTCACAATATAATGTTCTCACGTTGGCCTACACAAACATTTTAAAACAAACTGACTAATCAGTAAGATACTGCCTCCCTTTGGATACATGAGAGAACTGCAGATACTTCAGAGTCCTTCTGTTTTGTCAGATTTAGACTTGAAAGGTTAACTTTAGAAGTGAGTAGCTAAGACTGTCCGAGGGACCAGAACTCCCACTGTCTGACCCAGCAAGGGGTCGTTGCCTGTTTACCTCTCTGGTCAACAAACCCTGTCTGTTCTGTTCTGTTCTCACAATCTGACTACAACTGTCCTTCAGAACACGCACAGAGGATGCATTCACTCTCAAGCTAACCAGTATTTTTCTCTCTCTCTCTCTTCTTAAAGTGAACGAATTTTATTTGTACTCTGTGAGTCTTTTGTGGCTGTCAGTGAGCCAATAGTTGGATAGAACAAGTATTCAGAAGCCCGTCTCCTCCTCTTTGACTCGTCAGACTACCACAGATCTCGTTGGGATGGATTGTTTAAATCATGATAATGAAATAACGGTTAAATTCAAGAATCCCACATACTACCACCTGTAGTGAGGTGTGACTACTGCTTCAATAGTGTGGAGACACCCACTGAGGAACAGGTTTGACTGGTTCGGCAGGTGCATGTGTCTAACCTACAACCAAAGTAGGAACCAAGTCTCTGTGGGAACAGTCCTCCCCGATTAGATCTTTGTTAAAACGATTTAGAGCTTCCTTGGAACATAGGTTCCATGGAATAATGCGAGAAAAGTAATTGTCAAATTGTCAAGCAATTGTTGAAATCTAATACTCTAATAATCTTATTTAATGTTCTGATGAAACATGTTATACTTTGCTCTCAGCTAGTTTAGAGCCAACGTTGTTTCAACCATAGATAGAAAGGTTTCAGTGCTCTGTAACAACTTAAAATGTTAAAATGTCTGCCAATCTGAATTTTTACCAGCAGTGAGCTCACAATGTCCAGTGAATGGGCGTTTCTGGAACAACCGTTACTATGTTTCACTGCTTCAAGAGGATAAGGTTCATGGGGAGGATAATTTCGGGATGTTCTTTTGGCAGGGTAGTGCCCTTTACCTCATCAACATCTTGTTGATTGCCTCTATTACTTGGCCCACAACTACCAGCTGGATGAAGATATTGTGAGTCAGTCACCTCACCACTGGCCACAGAAACTACAGGAGTACAACTGCTTGGTTTAGAGGATGTGACACATCCAATAACACCTTTCACAAAGCTAAGGCCTCGGTTGACTTTGTGCTTATGAAAAAGAAATCTTTTTTTTCTCATTTTTTATGTTATTATGACATACAGAAAACAGTTGGTGTACTGTAATGGGCCACAAAGGCAAAACAATTACATAACAGTTGTCAGATCAAAGCAGAAGAAACTGAGATGTGTTTTGCAGCTCAAAATATAAGTTCCTAATATAACAAAAGTTTCCATGACAAATATATTTGTTTTTACTTTCACTTAGTATTCCTGGGTATAACATAATCTTCTCTTTAGTAAGTTACTGATACATTTCTGATAGAACAGATGGGCAAGGACTGAAGCAACTCCTATCTTCATTAGCTAAATAAAGATGCCAATGACCAATGAACAAACTAACAATGGTCATTGTTCTTTTAAAAGACCAGATAAGGATCAATAAAATAGGTACTTCCTCTCTTCCATCAGCTCCATTTTAAAGGTGGCCATGATTGCTCTCAACATCGACCTTTAGTTAAACACGGACATTGGCTAAAATATTTTGTTATCCAGTCTCTTTGCATAAAACTGTGGATTACATACTACATTTTATCCGTCCTGTCACAATAATATCTAGGTTTTCAACTAAAACGTTGCTGGGTTTTGATTGATAATACTCCACAAGCATGTGTAACCATTATTCTAATACAGTCCCTAATGAGTATAGGGAAACTGTGCATCACTGTGACAAAAGTGTGACATATGACATCACAAAGGACGTGACCATATATGGCATGATATGGTAGTCGTCTGAGTCACTGGAATTTGGAAGACAGTTTCTGCTAGTCTAACCCCCAACCCCTCAACCCCCACCCACCAACTGAGACAAACCAGATGGGGGAGGGGCAGGGAGAAGTAGATTGAAGAGGAGAGTAATGTTACTGTTATAAATTACATTTTATAAACATTGTTTATCTGAAAGGAGAACATACTCATTCGATGTGTTACAAAAGCTAAAAAATACATGAAAATGCCTGTCCTGTTAATGAATAATATGACTGAGGGTGACAGGTGGGGGAGGGTGAGCGAGAAGGAGGCAGAGGCAGGGAGGGGTGATACCTGACTAGCAGGTTGGTGGTGGTGAGGTGTTTTTCCTACAAGCCCTGCCCTTATCAGAAGAGGCCATAAGTACCTGCTCTGCTATTAGTCCTCCCCCATTTGTAGACAGACAAGAGAAGCAAACACATCCACAAAAGTACTAATTTTCTTCAGCTCACAGTGAGGGAGACAAAGAACTGCCAGGCCTATATCACAAGAGAGAGAGAGAGAAGATAAAGGACACAGACCGACTGGACTTGATTTGAACCAAAACAAAGAAACAACAACTAATCCAAGATGGTGTCCGCTGGGATGCAGATGCTGGGTACAGCCCTGGGGCTCATAGGCTGGATTGGAGCCATAATAGTGTGCGCCATGCCCATGTGGCGTGTGTCAGCCTTCATCGGCAGCAACATCGTCACCTCGCAGACCATCTGGGAGGGCATCTGGATGAACTGTGTGGTGCAGAGCACAGGCCAGATGCAGTGCAAAATCTACGACTCCATGCTGGCCCTCAGCTCTGACCTCCAGGCGGCAAGAGCCTTGACCATCCTCTCCATCGTGGTGGGCATCATGGGCATCCTGCTGTCCGTGGCCGGAGGGAAGTGCACCAACTGCGTTGAGGACGAGGCGTCCAAGGCTAAAGTGGGTGTAGCCTCCGGGGTGACGTTCATTGTGGCCGGAGTGCTCTGTCTGATCCCCGTCTGCTGGACAGCCAACACCGTCATCCAGGACTTCTACAACCCGCTCCTGGTCAGCTCCCAGAAGAGAGAGCTCGGGGCCGCGCTCTACATTGGGTGGGGGGCCGCCGCTCTCATG
This sequence comes from Osmerus eperlanus, assembly GCF_963692335.1. Taxonomy (NCBI): domain Eukaryota; kingdom Metazoa; phylum Chordata; class Actinopteri; order Osmeriformes; family Osmeridae; genus Osmerus; species Osmerus eperlanus. Next base: position 10,790,868 of record NC_085036.1, read on the forward strand.
CTCATCGGAGGTGGCCTGCTGTGCTGCAACTGCCCTCCCAAAGAGGATAAGATGTCCTACAACGCCAGATATAAGGCGGCTCCCAGGTCAGGACCCAGGTCTGAGAGCTCGGCACCTGCATCTGGAAAGGACTATGTGTGAATGGACAAAGACTACTGAGGTCTGTCTTTGTGTACAGCTGAGATCAGGCAGAACTGTGTATTGGGGCAGTCAAATCCAACACTGCTTGATAGGGGGATGTATTTTTTAGGGGAGCTTTGCAATGAAAAACTCTGAGTTTGTGGGTTGAGTAAAAGTTACATGAGCCACGCCTAAAAAAAAAGAACTGAATGTTTTGTCTTCAGTTATGTACTGGTATATAATTATTTTTGACATGTTGTAAGGTGTGTATGTAAATAAATGTTTCTGTGTTTTGTACTTTTCACTGTTTATCCTAATTGTGTAATCTTACCTTATGAGGATTGTTTTCTTTTTACAACACACAACTATTAATAAATACTTTTTATTTTTATATGTGAATGCGTTTGTGATTCAGTTTGAAAGTGTATATGAATATCAATTCTTTGAGATTGTTTAGTAAGAGAATCGAATCTCCAACTGTTTCAACATGACCAGATACTGTCGTGTAATAGGATTTTATAAGAAACCAAGGCCCTGTTTGCCACAAGTGCATGAGAACTTGAGAAGGATCAATTTTCTTTTCTTCCAGATCAGGTCTAGGTGTGGCAGTGCGATGGAGCAACGGCTTGTTGCTTGGCTTAAAAACCGGTTTGGGTGCAAAACGATTATCAATAGAGGTGTTTTGAATTGCACCATTTTGCAGACTAGAAACGAATTCAGTTGCTGTTATGTAGAAATGTAATGTAAGAAATGTAAAATGCCTTCAATTAGACATTTGTTTATTGTGGGATTGAAATGTCACAGACACCTATCATTTGGCTGTGGCAGATACCGTCTGTGTTCGCACAGTGTGAACTACAAACATTCAACAAAACATTGCACAAGACGCAAACTAAATAAATGAATACAAAGTTACTGTCCCGTACAGATGTCCATTGTTAAGAAGCCTTATGTTGGTTGGACAATCGGGATGCGCCGGATTCACCGTCATAGATGACGATTTATAGGCCACTTATAAAGAACATGAGTATACTAGTGCAATCAACACTACTGAAATTACGCTCAGTGTCAACTGTCAATCTCAACCGTTTTTTTAAACAAATATAAAAGGATTGGAATAAGCAACCATGCAAGAATGCAACTAATGAAGGTTTTCTGTTTATGTTGCTTTTCTTTTCACTGTGGGGAACTTGTTATTTGTCTCTAAACAGGTAGGGTAGGCCTACTAATGCTAAAATTCAAAACTACACAAATTCACTGACATTTACTGATTCACTTCGCAACGGCACTTAGCCCCAGGGGTGTCGCCATTATTTGAACTGAAGAGGTAGGAGCAAAAGCAGGCCTGCCCCTGAACAGGTGTTCAGGTGAAGGTGCTCAAATGAGGTTATCTCCTTAGTTGTCTATTTTGCCCCCTGCAGCACAAACATGGTACAGCTGACGCTTGTAACTGTATTAACCTAACATAGAGTTCCATAGACAATCAGGCTAATGAGATGTATGTTTTTGATGCCTTTGAAGAACCATTGTATGTGTGTGCTCTGTTTTTGCACTTGTGCTGTGTGTGCGGGTGTTTCTAACAGACACTGAGCAGAGGAGAACGATGTTGATGATCCCTCAGTTTATGCCACAGCGAACAATAACCCGAGAGAGAAAACAAGGCATATCCTATGTCAGCTTTCCCCTCTTTGTTTAGGAGCACAGAAACCCCACCCTCGAAAGTCTGCAGCTCTATAACAAGATATCTCAGCCACAAACCCTCAGGATCCCAACCCAGGAGGAATAACCTCTATCAGTCCAGTCTGACGGAAAAGGAACAAACGACAGCCTCCATCTGTTGTCTGTGTGAGAGACTGAGAAAACTTCAGAGGTTGTCTTGGCTGAAGTCTACTCGGTCCACAAACACGATTGTTCATAATTGTCTGTGCGGTGGAGAAACGAGCAGGTGCCCTAAATACTTTACTTGTCTCTGAGCAGCAACAGCAAGGATCAGCATGGCTTCCCAGGGCCTTCAGATCATGGGTGTGCTTCTAGCCTTGGTCGGCTGGCTGGGCACCATCATCACCTGCGCCCTGCCCATGTGGAGAGTCACTGCCTTCGTAGGAGCCAACATAGTCACCGCCCAGGTGATCTGGGAAGGTCTGTGGATGACCTGTGTGGTCCAGAGCACAGGCCAGATGCAGTGTAAGATATACGACTCCATGTTGGCCTTGCCTCAGGACCTGCAGGCAGCCAGAGCCATGGTCATCATCTCAGTGATGGTTGGAGTGTTTGGAGTCTTGATGGCCATCGCCGGAGGGAAGTGCACCAATTGTATAGAGGACGAGAACGCCAAAGCCAAAGCCTGCATTGTCTCTGGGGTCATCTTCATCATCGGGGCTTTCCTCATCATCATCCCAGTGTCATGGTCTGCCCACGCGGTCATTCGAGACTTCTACAACCCTCTGTTGATAGAGGCTCAGAGGAGAGAGCTGGGGGCAGCGCTCTATATAGGGTGGGGGTCCGCAGGACTCCTGCTGCTGGGAGGGGGGCTGCTCTGCCAGAACTGCCCCCCTAAGGAAAACCAAATGTACGGAGGAGCCAAATTTGCCCCGGTTAGAGCAGCCTCCTTTCCCATGAACTACGTTTGAGTGAGTCTCTATGGATTCCAAATCCTGGCATGTTCAATGTAATGTGTGGAGAGGTGCATGTACTAACTGCACTGCTCATAAGGTTCTTCTTAGACTGCACAATAGTATTTGATGTGCAACTCATTGATTAGTAGTGGGGAATGTTGTACATTTGCAGTTAATGATTTGACTGTTCCAACTTTTCCAACCCATGAAATGCATTGTATGAAAAATATGATGTGTTATGAAATATACCATTACAACAATTAGGTTTTCTCAAATTTACTGTGAAAAATAATCATGATAGGCCTAACTAAATCGTGTGTATGCATCCTTTTCAAGTTCCTGGTATATTGCAGATGTTGACCAATACATGTATTTTCTGCACAAATCTGTTGTTTGTTTGTAATTTCAATAAATAAAGGTTAACATGTCTAGGCTTTTGTTATTGTAAATGTTTTATTCTGCACACTATTTGGGCTGAAGTTGTGTTTCTGTTATTCAGTTGACAAAAGAAAGTTGCTCTAGGATTTCTTCAGAAGAAGTTCTCTTAACCGTTGGGCTCTTGGCCCAGTTAAGCCAAGTGACCAAACTATAATTTAAAGTCTCTGCCTTGAATAAAACAGATGTCACATTCTGAGACAACACACTCCGTCGCATGGAAACATGTTGCTGAGAAACGCATTTTGTCTCCTGAGTGTGCATCTGTTCATTATGCAAATGTAATGTATGGTCAGGTGACTGGCTTGCCATCACAACTTTTGTTGTCACCATACATTTTCGTGCTTGCCTTTATGTAAAAACATCTATAAAATATTATGTGACTTATTTGTTTTGAGATTGACAACTCTGTCCATACGGTATTTTCACTGTATAAGGAACACATAGAAAACAATGTTCTTATAAAAAGGCTGATCAAAGGCTTTTATTTAGTATAAAAATAAACGATAGCTAACACGAGCGCTTATAAGTGCTTAAGTTGTTTTAAGTGCTACTGTACAAAACTAAGATTCCAGAGAAAAGAAAAACAGAACTAGATCAGTATTGTTCAGAAAATGTTAGGGCTAGTCTAGTTTACTCGAAAACGGAATAAAACATTTCGCATAACATTCACATGGGATCCAACACATTTAAAACATGATTTCTCAATTCAAAGTAAAGAAAATCACACAAATTCTTTCCCTGACGCAGTGGACTTCGGTGCGGTGTACTTTGCTCCATAGCGGTCCCCCTTCGATGGGCACTGACAGCACAGAAGCGCGCCCCCGATAAGCAGCATCCCGGATGCACCCCATCCTATGTACAGGGACGCACCAAGCTCTCTCCTCTGCACGTCTGGGATCATGGGGTTGTAGAAGTCCTTTATGATAGAATTGGCAGGCAGGCACACCGTGACTAGACACAATGACCCACTCACGATGAAGAAAACACCCGCGGAGATAACGACCCGGGCCTTGGCGACTTGATCCCCAATGCAGGTGGTACATTTACCCCCGACCACCGACAGTAGCACGCCGAACAGAGAGACCAGAATAGCAATGACCACCATGGCCCGGGCAGCTTGTAGGTCCGGAGGCAAAGCTAGGAGAGAGTCATAGACTTTACACTGCATCTGACCAGTGCTCTGCACTACGCACGTCATCCACAGTCCTTCCCAGATGGTCTGCGCCACCACTATATTGTTGCCGATGAACGCCGATACTTTCCACATGGGCAGGATGCAAATGAGGATGTTTCCAATCCAGCCGAGAACTGCAAGCCCAACTCCCAGAATCTGCAGCCCTAAAGATGCCATCGCTGTCTACTGCTGCCCCGGTCTTTTGATTTCAGCCTTCAAGAGCGCGCAGAATAAGGCCCCTTGCGCTGGATAGCTTTATAAACGCAACCCCCTGTAAGCCCCCTTCATGAGTGCTTTTTGACTTCGTTACTAGGAGATCACATCCATCAAGCTCCCCGTAAACCTCCCACAACCCCCGGATTTCACACCAACAGCTGTGATCTATGGCGAAATCCAACGAAGAAGCACTGGAATGTGCAAGGCTCATGTCCAGATAAAGATGTAGCCTTGTTGCAACAGTTACTACTTTATCAATTGGGATTTCGAAATGTTGTTTTCACTCTTTTTTTTTGTTTAGAACTTGCTTATGTGGCTAATATGGAACACATAAAAGATGTTCTGTTCGACAAATTTGACTTAAAATCTTGATTGGATCTCCACAAACAGGGCTACGCTAATTGTGTTCTGAAACTGCAATTAGCATGTTGATTGTTGGAAAATGTGGGACCATTATTAGTTCAATTGTGTTTAAAAATGTCCATTCATTAAGCCTTATTAATGATCTGAGATAACCTATTAAGTAGGCCTACTATTTTGGAGCCAATAAGTAAAAAGCATGTAACTGCACCTAGCTTTGTGTTTCCTCATCTATAATTAACTTATTATTGAGAACAGGTGTTCTCAATATAACTAATTACTCCCGAACACGTGGGTAGGCCATATATATAACACTTTCCCATTCGGAATCATTGTGCTTCCCTGTTGCTTACCACAGTCGGGTGTTGCTTTTATTTTGGGTATTCAAGTTTTCAGTCATCCACCATTATGGCCAACGCTGGTTTCCAACTCTTGGGCATCGCCCTGGCAATTATCGGTTGGATTGGAGACATCGTCATCTGCGCACTACCCATGTGGAAAGTGACGGCCTTCGTTGGGAACAACATTGTGACCGCACAGATCTTCTGGGAGGGTCTGTGGATGAACTGCGTGCAGCAGAGTACAGGCCAGATGCAGTGTAAGATCTACGACTCCATGCTGGCCTTGCCCCAGGACCTGCAGGCAGCCAGAGCTTTGGTCGTTATCTCCATTCTGGTGGCCTTCATGGGGATCTTCCTCGCCATGGCTGGTGGGAAGTGCACCAACTGCATTGAAGATGAGGATGCAAAAGCAAAAGTTGCCATTGCTGCAGGAGTCGTCTTCATCGTCGCAGGGGTACTGGTCTTAATCCCTGTGTCCTGGTCCGCCAACACCGTCATCAGGGACTTTTACAACCCCATGATGCTTGACGCCCAGAGGAGAGAGCTGGGGGCATCACTGTTCATCGGCTGGGGTTCAGCTGGTCTCCTGCTAATCGGTGGCGCCCTGCTCTGCTGCCAGTGTCCTAAGAACGAGGAGGGACGATACACCGCCAAATATTCAGCACCGCGATCTGCAGCCAACGGAGGCGCCTACGTTTGATAAGATGGAACTCAACGATTCTGCAGTGAAGGGTTAATCAGTGAGATTTCTCACAACTCGTTCAACCCAAAGTAAAACATGGATTTTAAAATGTTTTAATCTGAATGTATTTTATTTAATGGTATTGCTTCAATAAATGTGTTACTTTTCTATAATGCAGCGTTGTCTTGATTTATTTTAAACAAAGGGAATATGTATGTAATGCTGTTCATTGACTACAGCATTCAATGCCATCATCCCCTCCAAGCTTGTGGACCTGGGACTTGGCACCTCCCTGTGAAGTGGATCTTCAACTTCCTGACGGGGAGGCCACAGGTGGTGCGAAGGGTGACCGCACCTCATCCACACTGATCACCAACACAGGCACCCCCCAGGGCTGTGTGCTCAGCCCTCTCCTGTTCTCCTTGTTCAAACATGACTGTGCGGCAAAGCACGGTTCCAACCTCCTTGTTAAGTTTGCTGATAAAACCATTGTGGGCCTCATCTGACAGTGACGAGTCAGCCTACATAGAAGAGGTTGATACCCTGACATGGTCTCAGGCAATTACCTCAATGTCAGCAAGATTAGGGAGATTGTGGACTCTAGGAGGGGCAGGAGGATGAGCATGCACCTCTACACATTAACTGATCCGAAGTGGAAAAGGTCAGCTGCTTCAGATTCCTCGAGGTGGTCAAAGCGGCCTGGAAACGCCTCTTCCGGAGACTGACGTTTTGCATGGACTCAGTCATCCTCACAAACTTCTACAGATGCACTATAGAGAGCATACTGACTGGTTGCATCAGTGTGGTATGGGAGCTGCACAGACCGGGACCGCAAGGGCCAATGCAGTGTGGTTAGGTCTGCTGAGATCATCGGCAGGAAGCTCCCAGCCCTACAGGACACCTACCACACACGATGCCTCAGGAAAGCTGGCAGGATTTTAACCCTTGTGTTATCTTCGGGTCATTCTGACCCATCAGTCATTGTGACCCACCGTCGTATTGCGACAACTTTACCACATACAAAAACAAAGTGAAGCATTTTCATTTAACCGTGGGGTTGTCTCAGACCCCCCACATTGCAAAGGTTAAAAGAAAATTATTTTTATTTGTTTTTGTATTGGGTAAAATTGGGTAAACACAACGATGGTTCGTTATGAACCTTTGGGTCATGTGACCCGAAGGCAGCACAAGGGTTAAGAGACTGTCACCACCCATCCTTCAGTCTTTTTACCCCTTGCCTTCTGGCAGGCGATACCGAAGCATTCATTCTCGCACACGTAGACTGGAGAATAGTTTCTTTCCAAGCACCATCATGCTTCTGAATGGACACTGATACACTTGCCACTTTCTCACTAGCCACTTTACACACTGTCACAGCTACTGGTTGCACTATCAGCAATATTGCACTAATTGTTACCCCACTTGTCTTTAGGTTAGTATAGATCTAAGGTTGGTATAGGTTGTGTATTAGAGGTTTAGTATACTGTATTGTTTATTTAGGAGGTTTATTATACTTTGCTTATCATAGGTGTAATTTATGTTCTGAGTACTTATGTTATGCCAGGTTGCTTTGAGTTGTCTTGTCCTAAGAATTTCAGTGCCCAGTCTGACTGTTGTTCTGTGCATCTGACAATAAAAGACTTGAACTTGATCTTGAACTTGAACTAAACTACCCCTGATAATGCGATGCGGAAGATTTGCATTCACATGGTTGCATCATTGTAGCTGCTCGTTTCAATGGCCAGAAATATTGTAATAGGGGAGAATTGTTGTTGGTTGTTTTTCACTTAAACCTCCTACAACCATAGGATTTCACACAAATTCGACTCAAAATCTTAATTGGATCTCCACAAATGCATTGTCCTGATAAGCTAATTGTGTCCTAAACCTACAATTAGCTTGTCAATTGTTGGAAAGTGTGGGACCATTATAAGTTCTATTTATGATCTGAGAGCCTATTACAGGTAGTAGGCCTACTATTTTGTAGCCAAAATACGTTGTAAAAAAGCGTGTAACTGCACCCAGCTTTGTGTTTCCTTATCTCTAATTAGGGTCCTCACAGATGTTCTCAATATAACTAATTAATCCCGAACACGTGGGTAGGCCATATATATAACACTTTCCCATTCGGAATCATTGTGCTTCCCTGTTGCTTACCACAGTCGGGTGTTGCTTTTATTTTGGGTATTCAAGTTTTCAGTCATCCACCATTATGGCCAACGCTGGGTTCCAACTCTTGGGCATCGCCCTGGCAATTATCGGTTGGATCGGAGACGTAGTCATCTGCGCGCTACCCTTGTGGAAAGTGACGGCCTTCGTTGGGAACAACATTGTGACCGCACAGATCTTCTGGGAGGGTCTGTGGATGAACTGCGTGCAGCAGAGTACAGGCCAGATGCAGTGTAAGGTCTACGACTCCATGCTGGCCTTGCCCCAGGACCTGCAGGCAGCCAGAGCTTTGGTCGTTATCTCCATTCTGGTGGCCTTCATGGGGATCTTCCTCGCCATGGCTGGTGGGAAGTGCACCAACTGCATTGAAGATGAGGATGCAAAAGCAAAAGTTGCCATTGCTGCAGGAGTCGTCTTCATCGTCGCAGGGGTACTGGTCTTAATCCCTGTGTCCTGGTCCGCCAACACCGTCATCAGGGACTTTTACAACCCCATGATGCTTGACGCCCAGAGGAGAGAGCTGGGGGCATCACTGTTCATCGGCTGGGGTTCAGCTGGTCTCCTGCTAATCGGTGGCGCCCTGCTCTGCTGCCAGTGTCCTAAGAACGAGGAGGGACGATACACCGCCAAATATTCAGCACCGCGATCTGCAGCCAGCGGAGGCGCCTACGTTTGATAAGATGGAACTCAACGATTCTGCAGTGAAGGGTTAATCAGTGAGATTTCTCACTACTCGTTCAACCCAAAGTAAACCATGGATTTTAAAATGTTTTAATCTGAATGTATTTTATTTAATGGTATTGCTTCAATAAATGTGTTACTTTTCTATAATACAGCGTGCTGTCGTTTTACTACCCCTGATAATGCGGTGCGTGTAGATTTGCGTGCACATGGTTGCGTCATTGTTGCCGCTCGTTTCAATGCCCAGAAATATTGGAATAGGGTAGAATTGTTTTCTTTGGGGGGATTGCATTGAACATTAATTTGTGGAACACGCCCCAACGCTGTGCAAAAAGAATCAGGACAAGCAGGAAACCTGAGTCGCTGAACAGTCAAGTCTCCCAGTCCTTCAATACCTGCAGTGTGGAAAAGGAAGAAAACGGAACAGTTCGCGTAATGCTCCCACGGACTTTTAGAATTTCCCTTTTTGGAAATAACGCTGTGATTTCGGTAAGTGGGATCAGTGTTTTTGTGGATCATGTCGTTTTGTAGTAAAATACTTGACTCTCAAACTTGTCTTTAAAAAGAATGGGTAGACAGATTCTTTCCTTCATCTTGGCCTTCATTGGTTTCCTGGGCACCATCCTCATCTGTGCCCTGCCCATGTGGAAAGTGACTGCCTTTATTGGAGCCAACATTATCACAGCCCAGGTGTTTTGGGAAGGTTTATGGATGAACTGTGTCCTGCAGAGTACAGGCCACATGCAATGCAAGGTCTACGACTCCCTGCTAGCCTTGCCCCAGGACTTACAGGCTGCCAGAGCTCTCATCTGTGTCTCCATTGCTGTCGGCGTGGTTGCAATAGGTCTGACTGTAGTCGGGGCCAACTGCACCAACTTCCTGAGTTATGACTCGCCACGGAAGTCCAAGATTGGCATTGCGGCAGGTGTGGTGTTCATAGCAGCTGGGGTCCTCTGTGAAATTCCTGTCTGCTGGTCGGCCCATTCCATAATCACTGGGTTCTACAACCCCCTGGTCACCGATGGGCGCAAAGGGGAGCTGGGGGCCTCCATCTACGTTGGATGGGTGTCTGGAGCTCTGCTCATCATCGGAGGGGGGATGCTGTGCAGCTCATTTCCCTGCTAAGACGGAGGGAATCGCTGAAGGACCATGGGGATTTTAGATGAACACTGGATTAGCAGATGCCTATGGTTGTCTGCTTTGCACACTCAGCCCTCTGTCCATGTGTGGCTCCATGAGCCAGAGGGTGTAATCCAAACTACTGGACAGGCCATCAAAGTAAACAATTCGCTTGATTAAACGGCATGTCATGGGGGCTGTGAAAGATTTACAAAGAACTGGGATAAGATTTTAATGAAATGTATAATACTCGTACATATTTGATCAATTGACTTTCTCTTTATCGAAATAATGCCAGAGTAACCCACTGTAATATGTGTAATCTAAGCATGCTGTATTTATTTACTGTGACTTCTTTGTAGCATCCTCAGGAGGGAGATGGGCTCAGCCCTCCACATAACGTGGGCCTCCTCACAGGACAATATTTATTTTTAATAAATAAACCTGCATAAACTATCATGTGAGTTAGCTATTTGTATTGATACATGAGATGATTTTGATGACAAACTGATCCAGTACATATGTATACAGTTAATGTAAAAAAATTGATTTTTGAAGATATGACAATGTATAGCAGAAGTTTTACTGTATAATAATGTAGCCAATAACTTATGATCTTGTCATAAGTAAAATCATAAGACACTATGCAATAGTTTGAAGTACAGTGTTTGATTAATATGTTTCTGATTAAACTGAAACTTCCTAGTCTTCATTGACTAACAAATGGTGTGTTTGTATTTGTGTGTGTTTTTACCTGACTGTGTATGAGTAAGGGGGAAATCTTGTCAGTAATGTTGCAAGGTTAGTTAACATAAGAAACCAGTTTTACAGACAGAGAGCGATGGAAAAAACCCTTGCCCATATTTTAACAACTCACACTATGAAACCAAGGACTGTGTATACTGTATGCAGGAGTGAGGCATCACCTTTTGACCAGGAGGACGATACAACAAGTCACCAGCGAAAACATCTGTAGATCCTTAACATGGTGTCGGCAGGGAAACAGATTCTGGGCCTTTCATTGGCCGTCATTGGCTTCCTGGGAAGCATAATCATCTGTGCTCTCCCCACTTGGAAGGTCACTGCTTTCATCGGAGCCAACATCGTCACCTCACAGGTGGTCTGGGAAGGCTTGTGGATGAACTGTATCGCCCAGAGTACTGGCCAGATGCAATGCAAGATCTACGACTCCCTCCTTGCCTTGCCTAAGGACCTGCAGGCTGCCAGGGCACTGACCATCGGGCCATCATAGCTGGCGTGTTTGGGAGCCTGCTGGGCATCGCAGGAGGGAAGTGCACCAACTTTGTGGAAAACGAGACAAGCAAAGCCAAGGTGGCCATTAGCAGTGGCATTCTCTTTCTCATCGCAGGGCTACTGGTTTTGGTTCCCGTGTGTTGGACAGCCAATACCATCATCCGTGACTTCTACAACCCCTTAGTTTCCAGTGGTCAGAAGAGGGAGCTGGGGGCCTCTCTCTACATCGGCTGGGGGACCGCGGGTCTTCTTCTCCTGGGTGGAGCGCTCCTGTGCAGCTCCTGTCCCCCCAGAGATGAGAATGAATACAATGTGAAGTACGGCAAAGCCAGTTCTTCTCCCAGTACCAAAGCCTATGTGTGAGGAATAAATCAGTTGGACTTACCGTGGGGAAGAGCTCCGGCTTAGTCACTACTTGGGTCCTTTCTTTTAACTGGTGTAACTGACAAAGATGTCTATGTAAATGTGAGTTTGTGAGTATTTGAGTGGAATCATGTGTGGTATGTTTTTACATTCTTTGTGGAACTTGTTCCAAGGAAGTTGCAAAAATGACAATAATAGTTCATGAATCAGACAAGCACTTCATCAGTGGTCTTCGTAATCAGTGGTCTTCGTATTTGTTTATTGGTGGGCGTACTGTTTGTTTTTGTGTGTCGATTTTCTGTAACATACTCAACATGGCATATCATATGCTGCTTTACTAAAACACAGACATCATTACTGCAAATAAATGTTTATGAAAGACAGACCTAAGCTTACATATGAATTTCTTGTATTTTGATGTGAATGAGTTTGTTTATGAAGGCTCACCAATCTGTGATAAATACCGGAGGAAGTCATTGGGCTGTTTACGAGTATTTACACATGAAGGAATCTGTACTAACAGGTCATGTAACTAGGACATGTGACACACTGCAAGAACAATGTCACAATAAGGTATGTGTGTGTCTGTGTGAGTGTAACAGAACAAGTTTATACAGATTTTTGCATAGCATCATTCATTACTGATCAACATACCTATATCTATATGTGCGGGCTAAACACAGGTAAGGAAAATTGAAACAGAATGTTTATCTTTTAAAAAGTTACATCGTCGACTCTGTTTTCAGTATAAACATGGTGGCTTCTCTTTTCATGCCCAGCTGAGAAGATATAGATCACCTCAAACACAACATAAACACTGTCATGTTCAGTTAGAAATGTGTGTTTCTTGTTGAAAGGCTTTCCTAATGAAAGGAGACATTATTGAACAGACTGAGTTTTTCCACACACAAGGTCTCCTTACATCAAAACATCAAAGAAGAGTGGGATTAAAAAACGACGGGGTTGTAAAGCTGAAAAGGGATGTTCAACAGGGAGGATGGTGTGGGGGCATACGGTTTCAAACTGGTTTCACAGAGAATTCTCTTTTGTTTGAATAAATGGACTTCTCAGGATATCTTATTACACACACACACAGACATACACACAAACACACACACACACTGACGCATTATACACTTGTACTTATACACTCCCAAACACATTTTGAAATCCACAAATAACAGTTGTAACCAAACTAGATGGATAGATTTATAAAATAAAATGTAATCCTCCATTAAAAAGACAGCAAGATCAGTGTATCAGCCCACCTTTCTGCTTTAATATCTAACTTTTTTTCGAATTCTCTATGCGAAGATTTTATGAGATTTTGATCATGAGAAATGCTACCTCTTAGTGTCTACAAAACAAGGAAACAACTTTTTCTACTGACAAAGAATCTTGCTTAACTGGGACAGAAGGTGATGATGTCACAGCTGTCAAAGACACACACAGTTAGTCCTGACCCTCCCACCATCTCTCTCTTTCTTTCTCTCACTAGAAAGGTGTAGTATACCTAGATCACTGCAAGTGAGAGAGAGTGGAAGTGAGAAAAATACAGAGAGAGAAAAATAAGTAGAGAGGGGAACGAGAGAGAGAGAGAGAGAGAGAGAGAGAGAGAGAGAGAGAGAGAGAGAGAGAGAGAGAGAGGGAGAGAGAGCGAGGGAGAGAGAGAGAGAGAGAGAGAGAGAGAGAGAGAGAGAGAGAGAGAGGGGGGGGGGGACAGAGAGACAGAGAGAGAGAGAGAGAGAGAGAGAGAGAGAGAGAGAGAGAGAGAGAGAGAGAGAGAGAGAGAGAGAGAGAGAGAGAGAGAGGGAGTGAGAGCGAGAGAGAGAGAGAGAGAGAGAGAGAGAGAGAGAGAGAGAGAGAGAGAGAGAGAGAGAGAGAGAGGAGAGAGAGAGAGCAAAGGAGAGTGAGCAGGAATGCTGTCAGTAAACAGATACCGGTAGGCAATCCAGGTGCACAACTGCAATCAGGTAGCATTAGATGAGTGCATAGAGAAGGACTAAGGTCATTAATTGTACACTGATGATATGTTGACAGGAGTGGTGAGATTGGAACAAAACAAAGCTGACTGGACAACTGGCACGTCGACTTGATGTGAGGAACAGGAGCCAGGGTTGGACCAGCAGGTCCTCTTACAGCCTGAGAGACACAAAACAGGACCAGAGGGTGCAGACAGAACCAAGCAACCTGTTCCACCATGGTCTCTCTAGGGACGCAAATGGTGGCCAGCGCCCTGAGCCTGCTGGGCTGGGGCCTGGTCATTGTCACCAGTGTGCTTCCCTTCTGGCGGGTCACAGCCTTCGTGGGCAGCAACATAATCACCGCGGTGATCATCTGGAGGGCATCTGGATGACGTGTGCGAGCCAGAGCACAGGTGTAGTCCAGTGTAAGCCCTACGACTCCATGCTGGCTTTAAGCTCCGACCTCCAGGCCGCCCGCGCCCTCATCTCCTTCGCTATTGTCATCGGCGCCGTGGGACTCCTATTGGCCTTTGTCGGCGGTAAATGCACTCGCTTCCTGGATGAAGCAGCAGGCAAGGCTAAGGTCAAGGTTTCCTTGGCGGCAGGAGTCACGTTAGCGGTGACCGGGCTGCTTGTGTCTGATCCCTACGTCCTGGACGGCCAGCACGGTTGTCCAACAGTTCTACAGCGTCGCCACGGACACGGAGAGGAGGGAGTTGGGGGCGTGTCCTGTACATGGGCTTCGGAGCAGCCATCCTCCTCATCTTGGGAGGGGGATTATTCATCTTCACCTCCTTACCCCGAAGGATGACGAGGAAGACAAGAGCCCCTCAGTGCGTTACCTTGTTGGTCCGCTCGTCCACTGGAGGATCCAGCCAGACAGCCTCACAACGCAGCAGGAGAGCCCCCACAGATGTCTCCGACCAGGGGACTGATGTACAAGCAGCCTCCCTGGGCGGTAGCACCTTCTGTGGCTGGACAGGAGGTCCCGCTAGGGTCTTGGGGCTCAGGAGGGAGTAAGGCACCGTCCACAAAGTCTCAGATGCAGAGACTAGGTTCCAGTAGGTCAGAGCTGAGTGAAGTGGCGTCTACAAAGTCTGAGCAGCTGAAACAAGTTGTGTCTGAGGAGAGTTTTGCAGAGTCAGCCAAGTCTAATCTTCAGGAATCTTCAGATGCAGGAAAAACATACATATGAGAGCACAGGCACACACGTGCACACAAACACACACTCAGAGACATTGAAGTATGATTACATTTTTATGCAAATACTAATAATATGCTATGTTGTTTTTGCTCTATGATCACTTGTCATATGGAGTGGATCATTATAATAGATGAAGGATTTAGTCTATTTTGCACTGAAAGAGGTTGCATGTTTTGTCTTTTTACTATAACTTTGTAATACACTTTAGATGAACTACACAAAAGGTTTTGTAATTTGATGTAAATATGTTACGTTGATGTTGTAGCTGTATATTTATGTTAAAGCTCTTTGATACTTTTACAGTAAAGATATAAGGAAAGTGTTCTGTTTGTTTTTGTATCGTAAAATGGACACTGGTATGGACTGCTTATAGAGTTAGGAAAATGGCCGTTCTCTGGTTTGTATGTGTGGTCTGAAAAAAGCCATTACCTCCAACGTCACCATTCATACTTAGAAGCCACCAGATAAACCGGTTTGACAGAGAGCGAGCTCAGGCAGACTGGCAGTGAGAGAGAACAGAAACAAGGTGTGTTTGTGAATTATTCAAATTGAGTTTCAGTTAGTCCAGACCATGTGATTTTCCTGGATTGGTTTACTTTCATCGGCATCTTATTTTTCCAAGTGTAGAATATTGTAGTGTGTTTGCTGGTCCAGATGCAATGATTTTAAAAAGAAAAAAAATCAATTATGCTCTTTAGGGGGATTTTTTATTTATTTACGTAAACTACAAATAATGATCAAATAGGAATCAAAAAATGTCTCCAATTAAAATAGTATAATACATGAACATTGGACACAAATAGGCTCACAAATAGGCTCACAATGACTCGTGATTAAAACATCAACTTAAATACAGAGCTGTTTGTAAGGTACATGGAGTCTTAACAAGATGTATCAACATACAAATGTCAATATAAAGTCTTTCGAAGGCTGACATAGGATATGTGGGTGATGAGATTACTACATCTCCAAGGTAGCCTCTCTTGTAGTAATCTCCTGAACTGTGACAGATTCTGTGTTTATCGGATAGAATGTTCAGGTCTTCTCTAACCATGTTGTTAAAAGAATGCCATGAAAGATGTTCAATACATTGATGTGGCACTGACTTGAATGACAACAGTATATATGTGCGTGTGTCTGAAGTGTTAAAGTGTGTATGTGACAATAATATGTTCTTGACATGAACTTGAACGATGTTGGTCTGTGTATGTGTGTATGTGTGTGTGTGTGTGTGTGTGTGTGTATCAGTCATGGCTAGCAGGGGTGAGATCACTACATGAGCAGGCAGAGGGAAGGATGATGTCAGGTTAAAGAGTCTCAGACAATTGAATGTAAAGATCCAGTCCAAATTTAGCAACAACGTCACAGGCAAACAAGACTGACGCATCTGTTGAGCTTGTTCAAGATTTTCAGTTGCTTCTGTCGTGATATTGTCCCTTTTCAGAGTAAGACCCAAAGGTATTCCTAACTGCCAGGTAAATACTGCAACCTAGTGGTTAATTTTGAGTAAAATCAAAATAAACAGTCATCTAGAGTCACAACTGGTTAGCCTTGTCATTGTCTCAACTGCCCCAGACCTTCCTACCACAGTTTGATCAGACAGCACTGCAAATCTAGGGTGTGAACAGGACTTTGTGGTAGTAGGGTCTGTAGAAACCTAAATAGAGGATTACACCAACAAAATCAATTGTTTCCTGCACAAACAAACAGCTTATTATATGTCCTGCAGATGCATAGTCACTTTGGTGGTGATGATGATGTGCTCCGTTGCCGTAGTGACCTCTGATACAGGTATACTGCTCCAGGTATGTATCCATCCTCCTGATCGGAAACTGCTCTCTCCCAGTTCTCAACCTCTGTGACCATCACTCGACACCAGAGTCCCTCCACTTCCATGAGATCCAGCTCATGCTCCAGGGATGCCTTGTAATCCACGTTGTCGTGGTTACCTCTGGTTGTCATGCAAACATAGCCCCCTGGGAACAGGTAGCAGAAGGTATGTGGGTTTGCTCATCTTTGTATGTAGTTGTCAAGCCTTATTCATTATACTGAAACAGATTAGCCTTTACCTGGTTTGGCAGCCTGGCAAAGCTCTCTCACCACAACCACAGGTACCTGACCAACACTCAGGGCTCCGACAATCACAACTAGATCAAACGAACCTACAGGAGAAGATGGTGAGAGATTGAGAGAAGAATATAATGAGAAAAGGCAACACTGAGGGCTGATAATACAGGATAAGTGAGTGGATTACCATTTGGATCCCAGCACAGTAATTACCTTAATTAATTAATTTAAAACAATTATATTATCAATAATATAAATTGCTATTTACATGGAGTTGACAGTTCAATGCATAGGATACCTGACTGGACAGGCAATGACTCCACTCCGAGCATGCAGTGCCTGAGGTCCTGATAAAGCCCTGTATTACTCGCCAGCTCCAACATGCCTTTGCTCCCATCAACACCCACAAAATGACCAAAGCCCATCTTCTTCATCTGTTTATAAGTAAACATATAAGAGACATTTGGTTATTCATTATTGTGACGTATGAATATTTAAGGATAGTATCTGAGCGTGACCACATTTCAATTTCTGTGATTATTGACTGAGTGAAAGTCCGGTTGTGTACTTTCCTGTGCAGCGACCAATCCAGTCCCACAAGCAACATCCAAAACTACAGCCTCCTCTCGATCCCCATGGAAACTACAGGACAGGCAATTTGCAGCAAGATTTGGAGCTCTGTAGTCCAGAATACCAACATCCTAGAAAATCGGGAATTACAACGAAAAGTGCACACACACACGCATGGTATAAATCGACAAGATTGCTTTCCTTCGTTTGTTTACGTTGTTGGGAATGTATGGGGTTCCACAAGTGTAACCCACGACAGACGCTAGGGTTTGCTGTTTTGTGTGTAGCGTTTCCTGAACACTGAACCAAAGCACATACATTCAATCTGTTTATTTACAGCTTCCATTGGTAAGGTCGTGGTGATTAATTTAACGCAGGAGGTAATGTTACGTGCATGTTTTTATAGTTGGAAATATTTTAGGTTTACACATTACCTGGTCATAATTATCTGCCCATGTGTCGTAGAAGCCAACTTTATCGTCGGCTCCTGTGTTTCTGTGTGCAGATAAGATAACTTTCTTCACGTCCGCAAACGTTCTGGTAAATGACATTACTCTTCAACTGTAGAGAACTGTCGTATTTGAATTTTGCTTACAGAGTCGTGGCCAGTTGCATTAGCAATACATTGCATTGCGAGTGCAATGTTCAGCTTGTCAAAGCGCACGCGCCGGATTTGTAACCACTGCCGATGTAATTCACGTTCCCACCTGTAGAGTGCTGAGCGAGCAACTTTAGAGTCAAAACAATAGTTTCTGGAAAGTCTTAGCTAAACATGCCAGCTAGCTCACGTTACATTAGCCAGTTTGTTAGCTAGCTAGCAACCTGCTTACCGTCCAGTCTGACACCCGTAGCGTATGATCAGAATTTTCTGAATGGCGTGTTTGTCATTATGGACGATTGTAAAAAGTTCTGTTCATCCCTCTACTTTGCTTTTGATTTGTTTTAAAGTGCTGGGATAATCGCATTTTGGTAGCTAGTGCTTGCTAATTTAGCTAGCTAACTGCTAGCTCGCTAACCATTGGCTCAGACCTTTTCTGCCTGTCGTCCTTTGACTTGGGCCCGAAAAAGTTTACTATTTTTTTCAGGTCGCTACACGGACTACATCTAGTAAAACGACATTAGAAGGTATTGTTAGATGATCATTCCTTCCGGTTTAGCAACTGTTGTAGCTAGAAGCAGAGCAAGAAAGCCTAGCACACAGCTGGTCATCTTACAGTACTGGTTAGCTATCTATTTCCAGCTAGCTATCCTGCACAATTGTGTGCTAATCATTATAAATAAGAAGTGTGCTAGCAATCACTCCCTGCGATACAGCAGCAAATGTATGAGCTGACAAATGTCCTTTTGTATATACATTTTTGTTAAAATGTTGCTGATTGGTAGGCCTAAACGTATCTACAGTACCTTGCAAATTCCACAATAACACAGCAACATGTATCTGTGTTTTTAGCTAGAGCTAACTGTTAAACAACGTTTACTGGTAGATGTTCATGCCACAAGAATTATGGTAATGTGATCATGGATTTTATGTTGCGTTTTCAAAAGGTATCACATCTAAAATCAAGACGCCAAGATGTCGATATTAGGCTTAAAAAAGAAACAACCAAAGACTTTCAAGGTTAAAGTCATTACTATGGATGCTGAAGTGGAGTTCAGCTGTGAGGTAATAGTCTAGTTGTTTCAACCCAAAACTGCATCAGTGTCATAACAACTAACAAAAGCGTTAGCGATCAATATAAATGTCCCTCTCTTGCTCTCTTTCCACTTATTGTCCGCTGCTCTCAGGTGAAGTGGAAAGGGAAAGACCTGTTTGATCTGGTGTGTCGCACGGTGGGCTTGAGGGAAACCTGGTTCTTTGGGCTCAGGTACATGGTCAAGGACACGTATGCTTGGCTTAAGACAGAGAAACGGGTGAGTGACCAGGATGAGCAGCGGTACATTGTTTTACAGTTGAAACGAAACCGGTTTGTTAACTCAAATATTTGTTTTTTAATTAAGGTTCTAGATCAAGAGGTTCCGAAGGACTCGCCCATAACGTTTCATTTCCTGGCCAAGTTTTTCCCAGAGAAGGTGGAACTGGAGTTGGTCCAGGAAATAACTCAGCATCTTTTCTTTCTGCAGGTAGCATCACCTTCTCCTGCCTGTCAATCATTTTTATTAAGGAAGCCACTCCTTCATTGCTTTGAATATGGCCCAGGTGTTCTTTTGTATTTAGACTTCTTTAGTCTCGCTCTGAATTTGTGCTCTTGTCAGAGAGATTTATTGAGGACATAATTCAAGTTTGATGGCTGCACTGTGTTCTGCAACACTGACTCCCTGTCTTGGATTCTCCTCAGGTGAAAAAACAGATTTTAGATGAAGAGATATTCTGTTCCCCTGAAGCTTCTGTCCTGCTCGCATCCTATGCAGTTCAGGCCAAGGTAAGAGAGTCTGACCTCCCCATACTATGTGTTGCATCCAGACTGGTACTGTTCTCAAAGTCTCTCATTGATTTTTATCTCTTTAACTATGTCATTCATATTCATAGCTGTTGCTTCGCAGCAAATTCTGCAGTGGTGCAGCTGACGTTATTTGAAGTTTGTAGTGGTCCTCGGTGTTTGATGTTTATAGACGGCAGTGCAAGGATGACACACCTGTCCTTTTGTTATTGCTACAGTATGGAGACTATGACCCAAACTTCCACAAGCCAGGGTTCCTGGCCCAAGATGAGCTCCTGCCCAAAAGTGTAAGTAGTGTGTGTGTGTGTGTGTGTGTGTGTGTGTGTGTGTGTGTGTGTGTGTGTGTGTGTGTGTGTGTGTGTGTGTGTGCCTGCGGGTGCCTGAGGCATTTCCAGTGTCAGCTGTGCACGAACGGTGTTTGGTGTGTGCAGGTCCTGATGCAGTACCAGATGTGTTTGGTGTGTGCAGGTCCTGATGCAGTACCAGATGTGTTTGGTGTGTGCAGGTCCTGATGCAGTACCAGATGTGTTTGGTGTGTGCAGGTCCTGATGCAGTACCAGATGTGTTTGGTGTGTGCAGGTCCTGATGCAGTACCAGATGTGTTTGGTGTGTGCAGGTCCTGATGCAGTACCAGATGTGTTTGGTGTGTGCAGGTCCTGATGCAGTACCAGATGACAGCAGACATGTGGGAGGAGAAGATCACAGCCTGGTACGCTGAACACCGAGGCATCGCCAGGTACGAGTGCTCACTGACAGCTCAACCAGCATGAGAAACGAAATCCACGGACCCGAGTGGAGTTGAATGTTAAGTTCTGTATTTCTGTCACCAGGGATGAGGCTGAGATGGATTATCTGAAGATCGCTCAGGATCTGGAGATGTATGGAGTCAGCTACTTTGCCATCACTGTAAGTCCTTGAACAGCAGTTTTTGTTCCCTTTGTAATAAATCTGTTTACTATTGTTTGTTATGTACCTTGTTCTTAATTGACTGATAATGTAAAGGTATGGGAAATCGAATGTTGTCCAATAACAAATTATGCCATGTAGCAAAACAAGAGGGACACAGACCTGCTTCTGGGAGTGGCTGCCCAAGGTCTTCATATCTACAGCCCCAACAGCAAACTGAACCCCAACAAGTCCTTCACCTGGAGCGGCATCCGCAACATCTCCTACAGCGAGAAAGAGGTGAGCTTCTGGTTTAGTACTGGATTTCAACTGTAAGATCCTATTAGTGGAGATACACAACAGCTGTGTCTGCGTGCCACCAGCTGAACTCTCTGTGCTCCCCTGTTGCAGTTCACGATAAAGCCTCTGGACAAGAAGATGGATGTGTTCAAATTCTACTCATCCCAGCTGAGAGTCAACAAACTGGTTATTAGATTTTTCCATGTCAACGTGATCTGAACATCAAACTGATTTTGTGCACCATGGTAGATAAACACCAGCAGAAACAGTGTGTGTGTGTGTGCGTGCAGATTCTGCAGCTCTGCATCGGTAACCATGACCTCTTCATGCGGAGGAGGAAGGTGGACTCCATCGAGGTGCAGCAGATGAAGGCTCAGGCTAAAGAGGAGAAGGCCAGGAAGAAGGTCAGCTCTCAGCCAGAGAGTCTATCCCGTGGTTATTCATCTGGTTTGGATCGATTTATCGAAGGCTGATTCCCATCTGTGATTGGCTTCCCTGCCGCTAGGTGGAGCGTCAGATCCTGGCTCGGGAGAAGCAGATGAGGGAGGAGGCGGAGCGAGCGAAGGACGAGATGGAGCGCCGGCTGTTCCAGCTGCAGGACGAGGCGCGGCTGGCCAATGAGGCGCTGGTACGAGCCGGTCATCCTAGCGGAGGTGGAAAGTAGCAGATCACCAGGGCCAGCACCAGTATCAGCACTAAAGGAAAAGTGTGTCTGTGTGTGTCTTTGTGCGTGTGTGTCCTGTCCAGCTGCGCTCGGAGGAGGCAGCCGACCTGCTGGCTGAGAAGGCCACCATAGCGTCCGAGGAGGCCAAGCTGCTGGCCCACAAGGCTGCCGACGCGGAGCAGGAGAGGCAGAGGCTGGAGGTCACCGCCCTCAAGACCAAGGAGGAGAAGAGGCTCATGGAGCAGAAGATGAGAGAGGCCGAGCAGCTGGCCGTCAAACTGGTGGAGCAGTCCGAAAGGAGGTCCGCAGAAGGCTCCTCCCTCCTTCACCCTCCTGTCCCCTCGTTTCAGAAGGGCTGTCCTCACAGTGGGCAAACACGACTCAAACCTCTGATTGGCTTGTTTTTGCCACCCCAGGTCGAAGGAGGCGGACCACTTGAAGCAGGACCTGAACGAGGCGAAGGATGCTGAGAGGAGAGCCAAGCAGAAGCTGCTGGACATAACCAAGACCACGTACCCGGTACCCACCCCCCCCCCCCCCCCACACACACACACACACTGTAGACATAGCAGCTGGGACTGGAGCTTGCATATAGTCTAAACCGAATCTCCCTCGTACACTGTTGAACTCCACCTGGATGTGTGTGTTCCAGCTCATAGCAGCGTACTCCACCCCGCCGCCTCCCCCTGAGACGGGAGACCTGGCCTACGAGCCCGAGTCCATGAGGCTGGACTTCAAGGACTCCGACATGAAGAGGCTGTCCATGGAGATAGAGAGGGAGAGGTGAGCTGCGGGCCGGCTCGTCTCTCACGTCTCTTGAGAGCCCTGCATGACAGTGTGGTGTGTGTGCGTGTGTGGCCTTGTGTTGTTCAGCCCTGCAATCCTTCCTTTGCCTTTCGTCGCACGTTGCCCCCTCCCCTCCTCTCTTTCTCAGTCACATTTTTACTATCGCCTTCTCTCTCTCTCTCTCTCTCTCTCTCTCTCTCTCTCTCTCTCTCTCTCTCTCTCTCTCTCTCTCTCCCCCCCCCCCCCCCCAGGCTGGAGTACATGGAGAAGAGCAAGCACCTGCAGGACCAGCTGAAGGAGCTCAAGTCAGAGATCGAGTCTCTGAAGCTGGAGGAACAGCAGCAGCATTCGGCCGTGTACAGCCTCCGCAGTGAGGCCAGAGGCTACCTCCCCGAGCCTCCCTACATACCCCACAGCAACGTACGTCTGCGTGTGTGTGTTGTTTTTTGTCTTTTAAAGATGTTCGTCATTACTCCATGCCACCGTCCAAGGATATCTGACCGTAACCTCTGAAACGGATTCAAACTTGATATGCGAGCAGGGGACACCTCAGAGTCAGCTTGTGTGTTTTAGTGGTGGGCTACTGTATTACCCGCTACGCATACCCTGTCCTTCAAAGCTTCTTTCTCTGACGGCTCCTGTTCTCTCCTGGCAGAGGAACTCGGCCTACATGGCCCAGATGGCCTTCTTCGAGGAGGTGTGATCCAGTACCCCGAGGAGGACACGGACAAAGGGGCGAGGCGTCGACCGTGACCTACTGACTCACTGCTGCTTGCTACCAAGACGTGCCTACTCATTTCTGAAGAGAAGAAACACCCTTTCACGCATGCTCCCCGTGTTCCACAGGCCAGACAGACTGCACCGTGGGCTCTCAGTGTGAGAGAACAGGAGAGCCAGTGTGTGGGGATGCTAGCTCAAAGCTAGGTGTGCAGTCCTCTATGCTACTGGCTGCCCCTCGGGTTGGTGCTGTGGTCCCAGGACCAGGGTGCTGGCGCTGTGTGCGTAACTGACGCTAGCTGTGACCATGCGTTATGGTGGGGTTGACTGATTATGCAAGTGAATGGTGATCTTTGTATTTTTAAGGTGTGTTTGTGTGTGTGTGTGTGTGTGTGTGTGTTCCTGACAGCAGTGACAGGAACTGTCTCTCTGAGCTCCAGATTCAGGGCCCACACTCCATCCTCCCAAGAAATAGCGGCGTTACGGCACAGTATATTTTCATTGTTTGTGTTTTACTTGCTTTTTGTTGGTAGCGCTTGATGCTTGGTACCTGGGCAGCCTTGCCCAACAGTAGCTTTGCATGCGGCAATGTATGCATCATGCTTGGCTGTAGAAACAAATGAACCTAAACATTCAGCTAAGATGTAATTTCAAGTGTTTTTTTATTATTATTATAATATTATTATTAAGATCAATCGTCGATGTGCCTTACTGTTTTCATATTGTTAATGTCTTTGTGTTGTTGGGAGGTAGTTTATGAAGCCCGTTATGCCATAGTGCTTTTAAGGGCAGTCTGGAGAGCTTGCTGACACTTCCTGTCCTCTCTCTTCCTGCTCCCCGCAGGGTCTGTGGGCCTACTTCCTGTGTGAGCAGGAAGTAGCCCCCACATATATAGCCCCACCCCAGGCTCAGGTATAGCATCTTCCCTGTGTTGCTCAATGTGAGTATGAGGTATGAAGTACCCTGAGCCCTGGACTGTCGTTTGGGGTCTAAGTCGACCAAGATGATTATACTCCAGTCCAGATAGCACTGCCTGAGAACTTTGACCCTGCCATAACTTGCCATAACTATATGGGTTGTGTGGTCAGCTTTGTGGAGCAAAGGTATCTTATGAGCACAATTTTAAGTTATCTTGCTACCACCAAGACGTTGCTGTGATAGTTGTTTTTTCTTCTTACTAGGATGCCAAGGTTTTATCTTTTGAAAAAGGGAAGAGTTTCAGAACATGCTGGGGTGCAGAGTTCTTTCCAGTAAAGAAGGTTTAAAAAGTCATTTGATTATAAACTACAGTCAATGTTAGGGGTCAGTCCTGGTGAACCTATTGAATTATAGATAGACTAACAGTTTGAACTGGCATTCTCTGGGGATTGATCCCAACCTTTTTAAGATTTGGATGAGAGCCAATGCTTGCTGCATGGGCAGATGTCCGGATGGAAAATTGCTTGGCAGTCCAGGCAAGATTTCAAGGCTAGGGATTTGCTCTGTGTTTGTATTCTTCCTCAACCCACACACTACACACAAGATACACTACACACACTATACACAAGATACACACTATACAAAAGATACACTACACAGAGAAAAACACGCCATGTACGAAGACGTTATCTGATTCAAGGGAAGACTGAGGATGCAAACTACTAAAGACTGGCTCAAACCAGAAACACTACATTGATGTGAGTTCTTGCCATATATATTTTTTTAACTCTTAGCCTACATTTTGTTAGAATGGTAAATGAATGAGTGGATTGGAATAGTTGCGGTTTCAGATGGTCAAATATCCGAGTGCATCGTCTGTCCCTCATCCCAGCTCTACACAGCCAGCCCAGTTAAACACAGACGTGTCAGAGAATTCCACGTTTGTGAAGATTTCAGTTGAATGACGGTTGCCGTTTTCGTGGATGTGGGTGACATGGTCCTTGCTGTGTGCCTTGTGTCAACTCTTAATGATGCCTCGTCACTGTTGTCCACTGTACTGCTTCCCCATCAGTCTCCTTACTGTCAGCTTACTAATGATCCGACCTCATAGATAGGGTTAAGCAGCCTTAATGGTCTTAAGATGTTCCTGGGTGAAGCAAGTCACACTACCAGGTAAATGGCACTTCAATGTGTTTGGTGCCAAGTTGCCAACTGAATAAAAATGTCATATTTAAAGACATCAAGGGCTTAGCTAATGCTTGTGTATGACTGAAACCTTATGCAAATAAACAAATATAAAAAAAAAAAAATGTGTTCCAAGTTTTGTTTTTTTCGAAACACTGTAATATTGCAGGTGCTACATGGAGCTAAGGTCCACCAGAGGGCACTAGAGATCCAGCTCCTCAATAAAGTTATTAACCTGTTTGTGTGTGTGTTTAGCGCCAGGCAGCTTGTGAAGGTAAGTCATGAGGACCATTTGTGCAGCTTTCATCAGCTCAAATATAATAAGATACCACGTTGTGGTTTCCCATGGCCTCATTCTACTATCTGATCAGAAAAGGATAGTGTGACCATGTTTTGGCCTTGGTCTTCATTTGTTCTAATTGTCCAAACACAGCTGTTAGGTAGCAGACAAGAACACTTACCAGAACATGAACTCTTTATCTTTTGGTTGTTTTGTCTGGGAGAAGTCTCCAGGCATCCCACACACAGATTAGACGAATGGGGGAGCAGAGGCAGAGGTACATTTAGGGACTGGATGACCTAGCCGGGTTCAGGCAGCACACAGCAGAAACTAAAGACACCAGGAAGTCTGAACACGTTCTGCACAGAGAACGAGAATACAGGGATTTAATGGGTTTTAGCCGTGGAGGCATTTAAAGACTGAAATAACATGACCCAGAAACTATTGAGCGAAAAGATAAAAAAGGAAACAAAGCTATATTTGTTTTGTTTGCTTGTCGAAGGCTGCTTTTTTTCATTTCTTTTTTTTGCATGCCTTGGAATTTTTACCGTGCATTGAATGTTGTCTGGTGCTTGTGTGGGTATGTCAATAAGGACTGGTCCTGTATAACTAAAGGATGCTTCTTACTGGTGCTTCCCTTCCCAGGAGTTGTTCTGGGTAAATGTGATCCTTCTGCAGTTAATGTGCATTCCACACTGTATTTCAGTAGGGATGTGCACTTCCTTGTGAGAGGGCAATTGTGTTTTACAATTGAGCTGTCTCTGCTGTGTGATGATAACACTGAACGAAAGATGGTTTCCCCTCTAGACCTGTGTGCCCTGCAGCCCAAAGCAGGAAGTTGCAAAAACTGCAAACATAACCACAGTCTCACACACCACTTTGTGAAATTCATATGAGTGGGTGTGTGTGTGTCTGTGTTTAAGTATGTAAGGGTGTTTAACACAACAAGGTTGCTTTGCACAACCATTCTGCAGAATTGAAAGATGAGATGGCTGAACCAAGATTGACAGGGTCAATGGGCCGGATCAACTGTGTTGTCCAGTGGGAGTCTAGTACTCCATCTGTCAAAATCCTTCAAGGATTGGCTGCATGGAATGATTGACAGCACATGGTGTTAAATATCTACAGGGGTTTGAAAGACCTGCGTGTGTGAGTGTGTGTATGTGTGAGCTAAACAGAATGTGGTCTCTGATGTTCTAACCAGTATGGGACCTCAGAAAGGACAAAGAGGGCAGCTTCACAGGAAGATTGTTTCTTTGTTGTTTATCTTTCTCATTTTACTGGAAGCTGTGAGAATCGCAGGTCTGCCAAGGGGGAAGGTAGTGAATATATCTAGCTTGTATTTTGGGTTTTGAGAGGGGTCTTTAATGGGGCTTTTCTCTGGGAGTTAGAGAGAGTGCAGCCGGTTTGGCAGATAAACTTTGTCATTGAGATGCAAATCTAGCACAGAGGGAGAAACACGCCCAGCATAGGTTTGACGCACAAACACACACACACACTCATAGACAGTCCCACACAATGACATACATGCGCACATTTGCACACCTATGGCAGTCATACATTGAGGTACATGCACACACCCCATTTTCTCTTCATCTCTCTCTCTTTCTCTCTCTCTCTCTCTCTCTCTCTCTCTCTCTTTCTCTCTCTCGCACATGCACACATACACACAAAATGCGAGGTTCAACCACAGTGTGTTTTCCACTTTGGTCAGTTGTTCATCTCAGTCACAGTTAGCTATTCTAAATGATAATACTGTTTTCACTTTACTCCCCTCTTAAGAGCAAACCCTTTCTAATCACACAGTGTGATGGGAATCTGCAGTCACATGTAGTTGGAGGGAGAGATGGGGTCAGAGAGAGAGAGAGAGAGAGAGGGAGAGGGAGAGGGAGATGGAGAGGGAGAGGGAGAGAGGGAGAGAGGAGAGAGAGAGAGAGAGAGAGAGAGAGAGAGAGAGAGAGAGAGAGAGAGAGAGAGAGAGAGAGAGAGAGAGAGAGAGAGACATTGTCGCCACTGATTAGAGTTGGAGGTCACATTTCGCTGTGCTGGCCAGACCTGGTGAAGGTGGGAGCTGTGTCAAATGAGATATTGATCTTGTAGTGTGTATTCATGTGTGTGTTCAGGTGTATGTGTGTGTGTGTGTGTGTGTGTATGTGTATTTCTGCTGGGTGTGTCAGGGTGTACCCTTTTCTTTGTCTTTTACTGTGTGTATGGCCAATGTTCTGAAGTCCCTCAGTGCTGGCCAGTCTGTCAGACACACAGTCTCTACAGTATTTGTCCCCTTTGATCAATTAACCTGTGAGCCTGACGGCTTCAGCAAACCGCCGGTCACCTCATATCCAGCCCTTTATCTGATGTTTCACTGGGGGTTTACCCACATGTGTTTTCATGCTGGGTATTTTAGTCCGTGAACGTTCATTGGCCTGTATGGACTGGTGCAGTGTGTAGAGGTGACATCCTGAATCTGTATCCGTCTCAGGTGCAGTTCTGCAGGTTATGTCGTTAGGCTTGCTGGTCATTAACAAGGTTTACAGGACTGGATGCATGTCATACAAAGGAATCTGAGAAGCTCGGTCTACCATTAAAGAGACATTAACAAAGTTGTCTCATAAGGACATGAGAGACAAAGATATCTCCTGTTTTCCCTCCTCCCTGGATGCACACACGTACATAACTGCCAGAAATGATTTTTCACGTTAATGAAACATCAGCAGGATGATAAATAATATAAATGCATGGAAAACTCACTTCAGCGAACTGAGACATCCAAATCAACATGGTTGTTTTCAATTATTAAACCAAATAGCCATCTTTGTGAAGTCTGTGTCTGTTTATTGCTCCTTCTCCATATTGTTCCACTGCCTTTTAAACTAGATTAATCTGACTGCAATCAGCCTAAAATATGAGTAACTTTGAGTGAGAACCTTTGCCAGCTCTGTTTATTGGTCTCGATGAGCTTTCATAAGCCATGGACCAAAATAGAGTGTGTGTGTGTATATATATATGTGCAAGTGTGAGTGTGTGTGTGTGTCCATTTCCTTAGTTCTTTTGGCTCAATCTCCAAAAGACACCTCATCTTATCATCTTAGATTTGGCAGCGTAAGTGTATGGATCTCTGTGTGTATATGGGAGAGTTGGGTATGTGTGATGTGTGTGTGTGTGTGTGTGTGTCATTTCTCTTTATCCTTTATGTTGAAACCCCAGAAGCTGATGACACTCTCTGTCCATCTCCCCCTCCCTTCTCATTCCCCACCCCCAACCACACACACACACACACACAATACTATTCCAGCTGCAGACACGTGGCCTCTGTCTGGACCTGGCCTACTTCTTGGTCATGTGACCAACAGGCAAGAGACTGTGTGATTAAATGGGAGAACTCCTTGTCCCAAGATGCTGCAGGGCACTACAGGTCCCAGCATGCCCTGGGGCATTTCTCTGTTTTCCCAGGCCCCTTGAGATCTTACTCCCTGTAATTAGCGAGCATCGCCGCCAGGAGTGTGTGTGTTGGTGTGTTTATGTGTGTGTGTGTGTGTGTTTGTGTGTGTGTGGAAAGCCATTCCACACTCTAGAAGAGAGTCTCCACATGTTTCTAATGAGCACTCAGGTTTGTAACTCCCGTTAACAAGTCAACAAACTCTACAATTATAGTCCATACCACAGTGCAGAGTAGAAGAGAAGAAACAATGTTATGTCTTAAATACACGTCATCCATTGTTTTGTGTATTTTGCACAACCTAGTCAAACAAGCCAATGTGTGAAAACAAGCTCAGCCAAAATGTATCAAGATATAGCAACACAAAGGTATTTGCCTGACTACAGAGTGTGTATGTATATGCACATGTGCGTGAGGTAATTCTCTTCCGTTCTGTAAGTCTGGTTAGCTGGCATGTTAATGGGAGCCCCTCTCCATATTAAGTGCGTCCTTGATTCTACTCTACCCCCTCCGAATGCAGTCATGAATCACATCATACCTTCAGCACACACAGTATACGTGCACATACACACACATACATACACACACACACGACTATGTCACTCACTTTCTATTTTCTCTCGTTCAATTGTATCAACTTCCTGTCTTCTCTCTCCAGTCCTTTTCCTTACTTAGTAACTGTCGTTACAGAGAGAAGGAGTGCGTGAGAGATACTTTCCCCTTGGTCAGAATGCATTTTTTCGAGGCAAATTCGAGATTCACTTGTTAGACCAATTGTTTTTTAAATGCAACAGAGGAGAAAAATACAGTTTACTAATGCCAGAAAACATTTCAGTAAATCATGATTTTCCTATTGCTTTCACATGCACATAAACATACCACTCTCTTTTTTACTTAAAAAAATCAATGGTACCATGGTACCTTTTCCATCCCTTGGTGCAAGAAACAAACTGAAGATCAACTGACACTGAGAGAATGTAAACAGATTTAGCTCGCTCATTCCATTGAGTGACACAAAACAAGCACTTAATTGTGTGTTAGAATCAGTCTCCACTGGAGCCTTGTTACCCAATCAATACTTCACACAGATATCAGTTAACAAGCATTAGGAGATCGATCATGGCTTTTCACATAACTGAAAGGAACATTGTCTTGTTTTCATCTACAGTCAGGCCCCAGATGTTCAGCCAGTGTGGTTTCAACATTGTCTACAGTAAGCTCTCCTATAGAAGGACATGAAAACGAAGAGTGGTGTTACATTAAAGCACCTCATTAAAAGGCATGGTTGTGGAACACCAGATGTACTATTTCCAGAGTACCAGACAATCTTTTTATAGCGCTGTCACTTCTGAGATGGACATTCAAGGTGAACGCGCCCCTGTTCGACCCCTGACCTCCTGTGTCCTCCAGCTCAGTGGGGGGGCCTCGCCCTGGCAGAGGAGGAGGAGACAGGGGGACAGCAACAGAGAAGTAACAGCGGCCTGCGGATGGAAAAAGGAAGGAAAACCCCTCCCTCTTCCGTTCTCTTGCTTCCCCCCCCCCCTCTCTCTCTTTTTCTCCCTCTCTCGCTCTTTCCTCTCTCCAGATAATAGCCATTCTATGAAGTTCTTCTCTGGGCCAATAGGCATCCCAGAAACAATTAATTCCCCCGCCTTGACAGCCCCATTGCCACGGCGATAAAGCCCAAACTTGCAGCAAGACGGTGCTGGCCTCTTTTCTTGGTCCCTGGAGACAGAGGGAGAGATGTGGATAGATATTGGGGGAATGGAGGGGGAGGAGGAAATGAGGGAGGGATGGATGGAGGAAAGAGAGACTGGAAAATATGGGGAGATTGCTGAGGACAGGGAGCTTAGAGAAGAGGTGTGAACAGGGGCACTATCTGCAGGGGGGCACTGTCTGCAGGGGGGCACTGTCTGCAGGGGGGCACTGTCTGCAGGGGGGCACTGTCTGCAGGGGGGCACTGTCTGCAGGGGGGTTGAACAGGGGCACTGTCTGCAGGGGGCACTTTCTGCACGGGGGGCACTGTCTGCAGGGAGGGGGGGTGAACAGGGGCACTGTCTGCAGGGAGGGGGGGTGAACAGGGGCACTGTCTGCAGGGAGGGGGGGTGAACAGGGGCACTGTCTGCAGGGGGGTGGCGCAGATTGAGCTCCAGATCTGATGTACTTCACATTTCCATGGGTTGTTATACTACCCCAGGATGGGGATGGAGTGACATTTCCGGGCCCTGTAGGAACGTTCCCAAAGAAAACTCTGTCTAAGAGTACCTTTTGTGTGTCTGAGTCATCACAACAAATCCATTATCCCAGTGATGCATCAACATTAAACCATTTACTCTGCCACAATGAGTGCACCCACCCTCTTGTATATTCCCTTAATCCTTCTTGATATCCACTTTCTTTTCTGTTCCTCTTACTCCACACTGCCTTACAATTTCCTCCATTTCCTTAACCATCCATTTTCTCCAAACAAACATTTCTGTCCTCATATACCCATGTTCCTTCCTAACCTTGTGCACACTCCTTACCACTCCCCTCTCAGTCTATCCCTAGTTTGCCTCTGCATCCCCTCCACAGCCCCACCCCTCGGCCCCTCTGCACCTCTCCACCTCTCCACCTCTCCACCTCTCCACCTCTCTCCCTCTCCCCCTCTCCCCCTCACCGCACTTCACTGATGTTTCATTTACTCTAATTGAATTCATCGTTATTTAATTTAGAGAGCCGTGACTCGAGATGGCTCAGAAGGGATTCTAAGGTTAGCTGACTATGGGTGTGTGTGTGTGTGTGTGTGTGTGTGTGTGTGTGTGTGTGTGTGTGTGTGCATGCATGTGTTTGTGTGCACATGTGCCTCTCAGTATTTCAGACATATTTAATTCTTCCCGACGGGCTTGTCTCCCCTCACTGTTTCAGATAAACAAACAGACCAACACTAGTGCCAGAGTCATCACTTATTAACACAGTGGAGGAGAGGGAGGGAGAGAGACAGGAGTGCAGGGAAGAGGGTAGAATGGATGGCAGACCTGGGAAAGTGGTGTCTGGAGGATGCAGTGGTGGACAAGGTGAGCTGGGGAGGAGGAGAGGAGAGGGATATAGTATGTGACACTGTATGTATTATAGATTACTGCTTTATTAACAGCTGGAGAGGATATTGTCAGCCTCTAAATGGCTGCTCTGACAGGCAGCTATAGGAATGAGCAATAAAGAATGAGCTCTGAGTTTTGAATCGACCTCTGTACCCGACCCTGAGGGTGTGAGAAACAGTTCAGCTCACCATTTTTCATGTGATTGACTATTTGTGAAATGTATTATATTCATGTCATTGTTACAAGTTAACGTTTTAGACGCAGCAACAGTCATTATCTGGTGGCTTCAGACAAGCGCAACCCTCTCCCCTCTTCATTCCTCTCAATCTTTTCTCCAAAGCCAGTCTCAATGTACAAGGTCACACTGATTGTATGCATACTGCACAGATCTGATACACACACGGGGACACACACACAGACACACACACACACATACTGCAGGACAAATTCGTTTTTCTTCCTCATGTTGATTGTTAGTGCTCTTGATTTGGAGTCCACCGATGCCGCATGTATTTCGGATGCAGGGATGTTTGTAGGTCAGAAACTGAGGTTTTGATGTCCGTCCAACACATAATTATGTTAGATGGCAGAGAGATGCAGGCCAAATTAACATTAAATGCATTAAATCTAATAAAATTGTGTTTTAATCCATTTTCCCTGTGGGATGTGTATTTTTATTTGATGTGACTTTTTAAAACTTAGCATGTGTTTACTGCCTTAGAGAAAGCAGATGGAATCCAGACCTTACTTTATTAACACTAAAACAGCATGGACCTTGTCAACGTCCGTATCTCTCATCTTTATACACAGTATAATAGGAAAATATATGTGGATGCAGAGGAGTATATCTCACAAGTATTTTAAGTTATTAAGTAAATTAAGTGGATGTTGAGACAATTTCAATGAACTGAACATAGGAAGACAGGTACACTCCAGCACATATGTTTGCCGCACCACACACACAGTGGCGAAAATCTGCTATCAATTTTGGGGGGGACAATTCTGACATTTTTTCAAGAGCAATTCCTGAGGGGGACACCAAAATTACTACTGTAACACATAGCCTACATTGTAATATGTTAGATGTATATTATTAACATTATTGAAATTTCCTTTATGTTTACAGTGATTTATTGGGGGGACAAATCATATTTTCCCCAGGATTTTCCCGGGATTTCCGCCTATGCACACACACACACACACACACCTGTTTTCTGATTGTTTTGGGTATCTCAGTTCGTCAGCACTATCTTGGGTGAATGTGCATATATATTGAATGTATTATTTCAGGGGTTGAATTGCTCCTGATGCTACTATTATTAGACCCGAGTGTTGATTTGACAGAACCCCCCATTTCCCCGTGGAAGGTCAACACATTCTGGGAGAAGACGAATAATAGCTATGGAGTGGAATGGATGATGAAAATGTTTATATGCTAATCAAAATGAGGTTGAATTGGAAAGGGTGGGTGAATACATTATTGCAGGCCTGCAAGCTGAAACAGCTCTTTCTGTGTGTGTCTTTGTCTGTGTTTGGTGTGTGTGTAACTCTTACTGAGGGTAACAGCGTCGACAACCCTCTGTCAATCTACATCAACTTTGACCTTCAAACGTTTAGGGTACAAGGAGGTCAAGCTAGACATCACTATTTAATCCGAGTACATTTTATATTCTCCTCCTTTGAAACAGGTCACTGCACAAGATGCAGGTAGAATTACACAAGATGTTTAAACCGACAAGAAAATACCTGCGTCCTCCCCCCCCCCCCCCGTGTTTGATGACAATTAGACGCTTGCGTGTGGGATCGAGAGGGACTGTTTCGTGAAATGTCCTGCGCACAAACATGACTCACTCACAAAACGAGTTTGTGGGAGATTTTTTTTTAAAAGGCACCTGTGTTCCACTCAGACGTGATCAGTTGCAATCAGACCTATTTATAGTCAATGAGTCCCCTTCTCCAGCACCTGAAAATGTGTGGATCATTATCGCCGATACCGGCCCAGCTGTCCTCCCTCAGGGCTCATGGCCAGACACTCAAACCAGATGAAGGGAAGGCATGTAATCCTAGCAGGAAGTTCTCATTAAAGTCTGGATACCCGTGTGATCAGTTCATTTACATGCAGAAGGAAGCACTCTTACATCCTATATAATATGGATTTCATCTGCATCACTAGGTTTCTTGTTCCCTATTCTCGCTTCTCTAATTGAAGGTGACCTGTCAGCTTAATTACAAACTAAATAAAAAATGTTCTACTGCTTCAGTTCATTTCTCTCTTTCAACAGTCACAGAAACACTGACAAGGTTCCTATATGGAAAACAGAACTAAACATAGACAGGGACAAGCCCTCCTCAGCGTACAAACACCTGTAGAAACACACAACCTCATAACTCCTCCTTTCTTTGGTTTCTTTCACTCTGCAGAACTGGAGAAACTGCTCAGCACCATGGAGAGCGGCACATTAGCACTACCACAAGAGCCTATCCTTTTAGCATTCCCATCATGTAATGTAGCACTCACAATTAGCTAGCCCATGTTGCACTGTTGTCACTGCCTGGTTACAGGAATCATGTAAACAATACATACGGCAAATACTGAAATAATACCTCTTGTTTGGAGGTTATACTATTGCTTTAAGAATTCAATACATTTATTTTTGTATATTAATCCCAAAAGATACCCCCCCCCCCCCCCCCTCCGTAATGGGCAATGGGCAATTGGAATAAATGACGGTGAGATTTTGGTCAACTTCCTGTTGGAGGGCTGAGCTGAACATTCTCATTTATTCCTTAAGGAAGAACTAAGAAAAATCCCATATTGCTTGTGGTGAAATTCATTTGACAGCAGTCAAATATCAGGTTTCGTGAAGAAATTGACCAGTTCAGAATGTTGAGTGTTTGATGTGGAGTTGTAACACCCACACAAACAAACCCAAAAACGCATACACACACGCGCATTTAGTATAAATCACTGCGAGAGAAACCGTGTCCACAGAGCAAATCGACATCACACGAACACACCTCCACCTCTGCTCGGGGCTTATCGTCCCTCCCACCCCCGATTGGACTATAAATGGGTTAACTCTGCCAACAGCAGAAGACAAATGGACTGGCAACAACGGGGGATCCCTTTCAACCGAAACCGTCCGTCAACTGTTGTTTTATCGATCTCAAGAGTGGACGCGGTCGTTAAATAGATCTTCTACTACCCACGTTAATCCGTGTTTTTTTCGACAGAGCATTTGATATTAGATTTATAGAGACAGAGTGGGCTACGGTTAACACCACGCTCCAGACTCGTGGGCGGCTGGGTGTCGTCCGTCTGTGCCGCGGGAGTGAATCACAGGGAGGGGGCTCTGAAGACCAGTACCACTATCATCACCCAACTCTCAGATATGGAGATTGGAGATGAAGACGGATGGACGGCCATTCAAACACATCACAGCTGATCTGAGGAAACAATAGCATATCATTAAGCACCTAAGTGGAATTTTAAATGGAAATCGCAACTGCCAGTGAATAAGTGCAGTTTGATGTTTAACATAACGGTTTTCGGAACCTAGTCCAAGCAGAGCAATATTTTAGAAACCCTTACTTCTGCTTGGCTCTTAAATTGCTCAGCACCTGATGCAAACACAGTGTGTCAAAGTCGGATAAGCCTCTGCACGCGCAGAGAGGAGCCCATGGGAGATTGAACCTTGATTGACTGCAATCATCGATTTAACAGGTAAGCTTTCTATTGGCACCAATTCCCTGATCCATGAAGGCGGTAACCGTTGTGACTCACTGCAACCAGTTACGCATGGACAGAGCCTAGACTGCAGCTGCACCTGTTGGTGTAAAGAGGAAGCGAACAGGATGGTCAGCACTTGAGACTGTATGTGTTGAATACATTGACTGTTTTACCTTTAAAAAGCAGTGTAGGAATGTGCCTTAGCACTATTAAAATCATCTACTCCTTTTTATTTCATTATCTCAGTGTCTGAAACACCCCCTTTCGCTCTGTCTGATGATTAGACCTGTAGGCTTTTTCTGAAACATGTGAATCTCACATCGCGCAAGCGTGTCCACCAGCCAGATCCTGCCTTGAACTCCACTGCTATAATGACCAAATCTGTCACCCGTCAAAATACCCTCCCTCATCCTGCCCCAAAGACGTGCCATGGCTGCTGGTGCTAAAACGCCTCAAGTGAGTGCAGCGTATGAGTGTGATAATGGATGGAAGTGTGTGAGAAAGAATTTGTTACGGAAGGCGTGCCTGAGTTTTTCTGTCCTCCCAGTCTCCTGGGTTGACTTGGCGGGATGGCGCACGGCAGGCATATAGCCTATGGAGTTCAGTCGCGCAGTCTATTTACTTCGGACGCTCTGCGGGGTTGGTTGTTGGATAAAATACATCTCTTCCACTGACACTACTCGATGGAGGCTCACTGTGTCCTCTTCACTAGCTAACGTCTCTTTGTCAAAGTAGCCTACAGAACCAAGGGCACCTACAGATCCACGCCTGCTCGGAGTCTCGTTAAAAGAAACGGACGTTCTTCGGTCTCCGGTCGCATGTTCGTGCAACGGAAGACATCAGAGAAATCCAGGTAGCTCAGATGCTGAAGATGGGACTGGAGAGGTCGGTACTCGTAGAGCTGCCGTTGCGGCAGGTGGATGTCCATTCTTCACCTCCGCGTGGTTTGTCAGAAGATGAGCCACGCGCAATGGGGGGCGACGTTATGGAAAGCCATGCGAGGGCGTCAGCAGAGATGTCAATCACGGTAGAATACAGCCCCGACGGGTAAGGGACCACAGTGAAGGTCGTACCTGAATGGTGGCATAGGATGTACAAGAGTGCAAGGTGACTTTGTCATCATGACCGTGGCCGTTTAGAGCTTTCATCCTCCTTTTGGACTTTTGCTAGATTTGATTTAACCTGTAAGCTTTTTGCAGCTTTTTGTGCCCTCTGGAGAGAGATCAAATTTAAGAGGCAGTGTCTTTCATGATGCCCAGTGGTTTGATCTAACAAAATACAAAAAACAAAGGCATGTTTAACTCAGCTCAATATTTTTAACTTGTGTGGACCTCAACTTCAAACTCCTAATGACTGTGACTATGATTTGTCTCAGCCAACTGCAGGTAACTGATCTGAGTACAGCGGGGCACAGGTGTAGAGCGGTCTGAGAGCTTCCGGACAGATACAGTCAGGCTGTTCATGTGTTTCCCGAGAACATCTGGAGCACTACTACACCCTCATAAAAGAATATAACAGTTTTAAATTGTTCTTGCCGGAAGACACAACAGGTTTATGGTTCAATGTGTGTGCATGATGAGTGTGTTTTTGTTTGATTGCGTGAGAGTGTGTGTTGCCGACACATGCCGGTTGTGTGTTGCAGTTTGAGGTTTGGTGTGAGACATGTGTGCAGTGGAGTGTGTGATGAATGGCATGGTGCCTATGACCTCCCTCTCACCACTAATGCATCTCTGTCCAAGGGGACTGAGTAGAGTGTGAGCTAGAACATCTCTCTGTCTCTCTTATTATCTCTCTCTCTCTCTCTCTCTCTCTCTCTCTCTCTCTCTCTCTCTCTCTCTCTC